>NC_081164.1:9852102-10024602 GCF_012432095.1 Onychostoma macrolepis | reverse complement strand
GGGCAGACAGCAGGACCCTGGAGATGATAGACCGGCGTGGTTGCTGTGGACACGGCCGGTAATCTCTCACCTTAATGTTGAAGCTGAAGCTGGTAGGAGGGGGGTTTCCATCCGCCTGGCATTTCAGTGTCACATCATCACCTTCCCTAATGGGGCTCTGAGAAACAACCTGTAGACTCACCTTTTCAGTAGGGTCTTAAAGAGAAAAAAGAGAAAACAAACATTAGAGAGAATAGAAGTGAGCCTGAGGAAGATGGCTGTCATTGCACGGATTCAGTGTGACTTTCCATATCAACATGTAGCAAGCAACTTAAAAAACATTCTCTAAGACATCGCGCCATTCTGCAGACCCCAAGGGGCTTAAATGCCTTCATTTCCACAACCATTTGCAGTCTCTCATTCTCGCCCTCGTTTTCTCGCCCAGCATTTCACATCACATCTTCGCCCTGAGGCACTGAACAAACCTCTCAGCATTCATATAAGAGAGAGAGAGAGATGCTACCGCAGACCTGGTTACTGGCATTATGCCTGACAAGACCTAGAAAAAAACATCAAATTGAGCCTGGCTACCAGCTGAGACCTTCAATTCAAGGTTCAGGACTCATGAGATGGCTTCATGTACTAGGTGATGTACAGATACGCAGGCACCAGTGAACACGGATCCCTCAAACCAGCTGTAAAATCAAACAAATAAAGCATCAAAGCGCTAGGCACAGCATGTGTCACATCAAAACATTATCTCAAGAAGAGACAAAGCCCCAGCGCTTGACTACCAACCCAATTTGTTTTCATCTCTGGGCTAATATGGCAGATCCGCTCCTAGAGGTGGCCATGTAAAGTCCAGTGGTACATTAATTTAATGATATTAAAGGACTGGGTACCATCAAATTATAAACAAGATGATATAAAATCCTGGCACATACTGCTACTGTACGTAAATACCAAAACAAAACAAAAATAAACAACACGCAATTAAGCACAAATGCAAGACTCTTATGCACCGATTCTGTTTAGACAGATATGCCATTAAAAATTATTGGCTCTTGGCTTATAAATTGCTTGTAATATTCCTATTTCTAAGTCACTTTGATAAAAACATTTGCAATTAATTTCAAAATAATCATAATCACTAATAAAAATATGATAAAACAAACTATTCAAAAGTTTGGGATCAGTTTATTTATTTGTTTGTTTGTTTGTTTTGTTGCTGTTGAAAAAATGAAGGACACATTAAATTGATCAATAGTGACAGTAAAGACATTTATTATGTTACAAAAGATTTCTACTTCAAAGAAATGCTGTTCCTTTTCATTCATCAAAGAATCCTTAAAAAACTAAAAGGATCTGTTTTGAACACTGATAATAAGAAATTTATTATTCATTATTTGTGACATTGTGACTTTTTATTTGTGGATTATGTGACATTGAAGACTGCAGTAATGGCTGCTGAAAATTCAGCTTTGCCATCACAGGAATAAATCACATTTTAAAATATATTAAAATAGAAAATCTATATTAGAAAGTAAAAATCTTTCACAATTTTGTGTTTTTGCTGTATTTTGATCAAATAACTGCAGCCTTGGTGAACATTGAAGACTTATTTGTATAACATAAAAAAAAAAAACTTTCTGACCATTTTTATTTTATTTTTTCCCCCTTTTTATTAGGGTAGGACAATATATGAGACAGGAAGCAAAGTGGAGAAGAGAGAGGAGGGGCAGGATCGGAAAAGATCCTCGAACCGTGACTCCAACTCGGGACGCCCGAAGTGCAACGGGCGATTCCGACAATTTTTTTCAATGGTAGTGTCAGAAAAGTACTGTTTAGTATGTACTTAGCTGCAATTAAGTTACTTACAATGAATTGGGAAGGTCTCGGCTTCTGAAACCTGGTCTGGGCCCGTTACATGCTTTGCCGTGCAGGTGAATTGAGATTCTACATCCTCTTTCCTGGCTGTGTACTGCAGACGGGAAGAAGTACTGGACAGTCCTGTGACTGGGTCCTTGGTGATAGTAGATGTAATTATGATCGCTGCAGTCACACACAAACACACATATAAACACATCAGTAATAAGAGCTGGTGCAAACAGAAACTGTCACACCTCGTCTACACTGGAAGTGCCTGAAACCACATAGCGACAGCTTAAGTCTGTCAACACCGTGAGAATGTTCACTAACCACAAACCAATCAGCTGCGAGCTCCAGACTTCAGCAACAGTTAAAGGGGTAAGTTTCCTTTATTTCCTTTATTACGCGGGCTATTTTAGAATAACCAATCTGCATATACATATGGTTAGAATCTAGTCAGTCCAAGCTGAGAAAATTAAAATGTGTCAAATAAATTCCATAGCAATCAGTTCATGCTTTTTGTAAATTAATGTTCTTTATTTCAGACAGACAGGGAAATAAGTGCCAGAAGTAGTTCTGCAGCATGTCAAAAACAGGTACCAGGTATCTGTCAATTAAAACGTGACATGCTTGCAGTGTAGACAGCTACAATATGCTTACAATATGCGCAATATTTTGTTCTGTTGTGTTGCAACATGCCGCACACATCCAGTGTAGAAACACATCATTCATTGTAATAACTTGACAGAAATATTACACATACTTGTTGAGTCATTCTATGAAACAAGTGCCTTCTCCATTGCAGAAAAGTGATTTTAAGAAAACTTCTGCAAGAATTTAAACACAGTGCCATCTGAAACTAAATTCATAAAAATTGATATGTTGGGATATTCTTAAATGTTCGTTTCTTTACCATCAAGGGTTTGAACTCATTCAGGAGAGAACATGACTTCACTATAAAAAGTTAAATTTAAATATTTGATGAATGGCATTATGTCATTTAAAATGACAATTCAACATTATTTTGTGGTAAATACATGGTGTGACAGGGAATTAAATCTCATAAATTACAGATAAATGATCCTGTTTTGATTCAAATTAATGATTTATATTAATGTGATCGGTCTAGTGTGAATTGTAAAACTAACACACAATTTTTCATGGCACAATTTAAAATATGACTGGCTACAAACTGATATACACTTTTATAATTATTTTAATATATTCAGACTTACAAAGCCCTATATGTCAGATTTTTGTGTTTAGTGCACTTGATTGAATGTTTTTTTTTTTCAGTGAATAACTCTGATGTGGACTCACTCTTGCCGTCATCCACTAGGGGCTGGTTGTTCTTCATCCAGATGAGATCTGCTGGTGGGTTGGCATTCTCCACCACACATTCCCCCAACTAACACACACAGAAAAAAACAGCACATCTGCTTTAGTGACTATCACAACCTCTCATCAACATGAATTTGGATGAGGTTCAAGTCTGCGATACTCAAACACTTTCGGTTTCACCCGTCTTACCCGTCTATTTATAGACTTGTGACACATAGTATCACGTTAGATTGTCACATGATGTGTCATTTCATTCAGTACAATTTAAGAGTGAATTTGGGACTTTCCCTGTTGGTCCATGACCTAAGTATTCAAGGTACTTTTATCCCACTGCTGCTACACTTTTGGTGGGTAAGTCCCGGAGCCCATGCGGGGAAGATACCTTGATATATATAATGACATCATCTGTTTGAGCTAAAGGTGGGGTTTTAACTCTACAGTTGTGATACAGGTCTTTCATTCCCTCACTTTCTTTCTCTCGGCCTTTTCCTTCTCTCTGGTTGAGTAAAAACGCCGCCAGAGGCCGAAGAGGCTCTGCATTAATAACACGCTGACAGGATCACATGCTGACAAGCTATCTGCCCCAGGATAGAGAGATCAGCAGAAAGAGAGAAGGGTAATAATGGCAGGAGAGCAGAGCAGACAGCAGGATGATGCATGAGTTCAGGTGTTCAGGGTGGCGTGAGAAATTCAAGATTTAGAGGAACCACAAACGAGGGAGAGATGGGGTGGGGGAAATCGCCGTACCGTGATTCCGATCTCCGATAACACACCGGACCCTCCTCGGGAGCCGGACCATGATACATCACCTCTCAAGCGCAGAGTGCTGCCTGAAGCCAGTAGCTTCCACTGAGCCGTGGAACAGAGCAGCTGTGACTAAGCACTTTCCTTCCTGGACTCTCTGGGGATTCACTAAGAATGAAATCCACCTGCTAATAGCATCATTTATTTATATATGCTTTCTGCATTGTTTTAGCAACCAATTAAACCTTTTATTTTAAAAGAAACCGTTTTAGTAATTTTGAGGAAGAAAAGTAATTGGAAAAAAGAAAATTAGAAAAAAATCTTGCAATTTTAGCATTATTTATATACTATTATTATTCTTTTGAATTAGCTTTTATTTTTTGATTTCCAGTTTTTTTAATTTTAGATTACGTTTTAGTAGTTTAGTGTGATTGTCATTTTTTTTTTTTAGCTTTAATTTATTTTTTAATTCCATTTAAATTTTATTTTAGTAGTTCAATTTAAACTTTTCATTTAATTGTCAATTTATTGTTTAAGTTTTTCATCTAATATTTTTTTTATTTTATTTTAGCTTTATTTCAATTAAAGAAAACAACTTCAGTTTTAGTTAACAATAAGTCTGTGGCACAAGAATTGTTAATTTGGCAAAATGTTATTTTAGATGTGGCATTACTATAATTTCAACATTGGCCTTAGTGACATAAAAAATTAAAACGTACATAAAAAATGTAATAAAATATATATAAATAAAATATAAGAAATATATTTAAACGAACAAAAATTTGAGTATATGCGTTATGTTATAATATATTTAATTTCATTATTTTTAATAATATACTACTGACAAAACATGTAATCTTATATAAACTCATATAATAATCTTAAATCTTTAACTACATGATGCCATATGAACAACCAGTCAGTAACCACCCTTCAGTTTCACGAGCCTTAAATCAGTAAGCCATTAGTTCAGGAATCGGTTGGACTACTGGTTTCAGTGTTTAGGTTTGATTGCTTAAAAAGAGCCAACTATTCATCCGAGACTCAAACTACACAAGTCACCTAATATGTTTTTGATTCACACACAAAAAATGTCTCCTGAATCAGATTACACCAGTCACACTGTGTTTTTGATCCACCAAAAAGAATAGAAAAGAAGAGCAATTCTTTTGAGAATCAGACTATTCTGGTTGAATTGTGTGTTTCTGCTTCACAAAAATAGAAAAATCAAGTTATTTGCTCATGAAATGGTCTACATAGCACAACCAAATGAATGACTCATATGAGTCAATTGTTTTAGACAATCAAAAACACAGTGTGATGAATAATTTTCGGCAGCTTTTTTTGACTGAAAGAACCTTTTTATAAAATTCATCCGAGTGCAAAACAAACTACACAGCATGACAACTACAGTCTGATTACTAAATGAGTGATATCTTATGAACTGGCTCTTCTAGTGAGATGTTTAGTCAAAAACATGCTAAAAAACTTACTCTGTTACTAACGTAACCTCGGTTCCCTGAGATATGGGAACGAGTACTGCGTCTGTAAGACGCTGTATGGGAAAAACTCCTTTTTTCCTCTTCAACTGAAGCCTTTTCAATCACGCAGTGCTATAAAATCAGTGCTATAAGAAAGGACTCTGGCCTGCAAGGCGGGGATGTCCAGGTTGTAAAACCTTACAAATGTGGACGGCGAGGACCAGCCGGCCGCCTCACAACAATTAACAGGGTTAATTCTCCTGGCGCCTTGTATAAACTGGACCACCACACTATTCCTGCCCACCGATCAGCCAGCAATAGGGGCATGGAAGGCCGCTATGGCTGCTACGTAAACTTTGATGGTGGAGGAGGAACGCTGTTTATCCAGCATCTCCTGCAGAAACGAAAGAACCACTGATACATCAGAGGTAACCAGATCTAAGCGCCAAGCCGAGAAAATAGACCATTTCAGAGCGTAGAGGCGTCTGGTAGACAGGGCTCTAGCTTCTGCCATAGTGTTTAAGACACGCTCTGGGAGGTCAAAAGGCTCCCGTTGAGCGGCCACACATGCAGGGCCCATAACTCGAGCCGTGGATGCCACAGCGTGCCGTTCGCTTGAGAGAGGAGGTCCCGTCTCAAGGGAATGGGCCACAGGGCTGCTTCGAGCAGCTGGAATAACTCCCATGGCTGGTTCCTCCAGAGGGGGGCTATTAGAAGAAGCCTGTGCCGTTGTTCCCTGACTCGTCTGAGTACCTGCGGTAGCAGAGCGATTGGAGGGAATGCATAGAGCGGGAGGCTGGGCCACTCGTGGGCCAGGGCATCCGTGCTCTTCGTGAAATAGATTGGGCAATGAGAGTTGTCTTCGGAGGCGAAGAGGTCTACTCGAGCTCTGCCAAAGACTTCCCAGATTTTCTGAACCGCGAGCGGGTGGAGCGTCCATTCTTCTGAGGAGACGTTCCTTGACAACATGTCCACTCCTTGGTTCATCTTGCCTGGCACATGCGTCGCTTTCAGTGAGCGCAGATTGGTCTGAGCCATAAGGCCCAGCATTTTCTGGAAAGCCTTGAGCGGTTGGACGGTCCCTTCCTTGAAGGAGGCAGCGCGGCGCTGAATCGTCATGGCTTGTTCCGCTGAGACAGTTGCTGTCATCTGCACTGAGTCGATAACTGTTCCCAGGAACGACACTTGTTGGCTAGGTGACAGTATGCTCAATCTAAGTGGCTGAGGAGGAGGGTCTTGTGCGATGTTGAAACTGTCTCTGACTGGGCCAGAATGAGCCAGTCGTCGAGGTAGTTGAGGATGCGGATTCCCATCTGTCGCAGAAGGGAGAGAGCCGCATCCATGCATTGCGTAAAAGTGCGGGGAGCCAGGGACAGCCCAAACGGGAGGACCTTGTATTGATATGCCACCCCTTCGAATGCGAATCTCAAGAATCGTCTGTGATGGGGGGCTACCTGGATGTGAAAGTATGCGTCTTTCAGATCCAGTGACATGAACCAGTCCCCTGGACATATTTGCAAGAGGATCTGTTTCAATGTCCTCATCATTCTGAACGACCTTTTTACCAGGGCGTGATTCAGGATTCACGATATCTATGGCTCCCTTTACCAGAAGGTTCATCACCTCTGCACGGAGGACTTGAGCGTCCTTGCTGCGCACTGTGGTGGCGACCACACCACGGAAGTGTGGTGGTCTTCGAGCGGATTGGAGTGAATAACCTCGTCTTATCGTAGCCATTACCCACTCTGACACAACGGGGATGGCCTGCCAGGCCTCGGCCCGCGTGGCAAGATGTTGAATAGGCTCTAAAGACTGGCTACATAAGGGCAGGATACTTATGGTAGGCAGAAGAGGATATTTGCTCTCTTTTTGAAAATGAATGCGTTTTATTTTGTCCGCTATCACCTTCCATCCGATAGCTGTGGGCGGGCAGAGATGCGTGGCCACGGACTCATCCAGAGGGGGCAGGTGCTCGTATCCCTTCTCTTCAGCGCCGTCAACGGAGGTGAGGGCGGAGGAAGCAGAAGGTCGGATGCGAGACGAGTAGGGGGCGATTTAGTGAGCTCGTCGTGGACTTCGGGAAAGAAGGGGGACGAGCGTTGGCAGGGGGCTTGCTGGCGCCCCAGGAGAAACCACTCGTCCAGCCTGCTGCGAGACGGCTCCTCAGGCGGAGACCACTCGAGCCCGAACTCACTGACAGCCTTCGTCATCACATGGACGAGCTCCTCGTCTGTTCTGGGTCTGGCGCTGCGTGAAGAGGACGGCGGCGAGAGGGCGGGGTCAATCACTCTATAGCACTGCACGAACCAATGAACGTGCAGTTTAACTGTGTGATTGAAAAGGCTTCAGTTGAAGAGGAAAAAAGGAGTTTTTCCCATACAGCGTCTGTACAGCGTACAGACACAGTACAAGTGGAATATCGAAAGGGAACATGTCATAACAGTCATTAGTTGGAGAAACAGACTACACTAGTCATACGGTATGTTTCTTATTCACATGATTTTCTCTGGCTGTACAGAACAGCTACATCTCTGCAATCCAGACTTCAGAATTCATACTTTAAATCCCAAAACATTTTAAAGAACCAGTTTTGATCAGCAATATATGACACTCCTTCACCTGTCAATAATAACTATTGCGATGATCACTGAAAATCACCCCTCTCTTTTTAATTTTCTCTTTCCAGAGACCTTCAGCCACCCTGCATTTCAACTGTATTAAATGTTCTATATTCAGAGGAAGCGCTCTTTCTTCCATGCCCTTCCCCTTTCTCTAAGTATTTCTCGGCACTTTGAACACGACAGACCTCAGTGGGTGGCCACGGAAAAAAAGACCCATAAGGCTGTGTACACAACCCCAGCCTTCCCTTCCCCACCCCACACCTCCACCTCAGCCAGACTCTAAGATCCCAGCGCCTCTGAACTACATTAAAAAGAGAGAGCAATAGAGGGAGGAAATGAAAAATAACGACCCCCAGCTCCATTTACAAACACCAGTCATAAGGACTGCGTGGGAAGCCTTGTATGTGCTCCAAGTAGCTCAAATCAAAGCTCCTTCCTGTTCTCATGCAACCGAATAATATTACAGCCATCCTGCTTTTGAGATGCAAACTTTAGACAACATAAAAGTGGTTGTTTCCTGTGTAGCCGTGGGTGACAATCGCTCGAGCACTGCCTAAATCTGGTGTGTACGCCCAACAGACGCGTTTGCTGATGTCCGTATCATTAGCGCTGTCTTTGAGCCACCTCTGACTGTGATAACAGCAGGTGTGTGTCAATGTTGAGACTACTGGAGAGGCATTCTGGGTAATGAAAACAAAGGCATAGGGTTTGATCCTGCACATTGTTAGTACACTGGCTGGTTTGTGTACTGGAGCAAACACTGGATACGGGAGACAACAACAACAGCAGCAGCTGAAGCTCTGGGTCTTAAAGGGAAGAGTATAAAGAGTGACTCACCTGCGTCAGTTTGCCGTTTTCCAGTTCTTTCGCATTGTTTTTGATTACAGGGGCTGATGGTTTTTCTAAAATAAGAGATAAGACATCAAAAAGTATGTAGGTATGTTTGATAAAGCATATCAGCATACTGTGCATACAGCAGTATACAGTATGAATGCTGTTGACAAAATGCTTCTATGCATTGAATGTGGGTAGTTAGATTTTAGTTTTCTTGGACATTTAATTTCTATGGATTCTACAAAGACAATAAAAGTACATATGTTTTGTATATATTTAAAATGTTTTAGTATATATGCTAAGTCTATACATACATAAAGTGCTTGAACTGTCAACTACCCAGACACTACTTTGTTTGCCAAAATATCCATTATAGTTACAACCTGAGTACACTGTGACTAATGCTGTATCCTAAAATGTAATGCCCTCCACTTGGCCCTCCTTTTCCAGTGTGATGAATGCACTAGAAAACCTCTGACTCATTTTTGATTGGACAAAAGTTCACTTTTTTTTCTTTTCTTTTTTTTTGACACATTGGATTACAACTGGATTTACCTCCTAAATTATAACTGTATGCCACTCACTGAATTTAAAGTTTTAAAAGTTATAAAATGTGTAAAAGTAAAAAAAAAAAAAATATATATATATATACACACATATACAGTATTTACTGCTTAGTATGCACAATCCATTCCCGAGCACAGCCAATCTTTCTGATCTATGGTGGAACACTGTGCACAATCCCAATATCATTTCTCTGGTATCCATCTAAAAGCATGCAACTAGATCAAGGCTACAAAAGTGGATCACCCATGTTATTCTCGCCCATATCTGACATCTCTACACCCCCTTTCCAGTCCAATTTGAGATCTGACGCTTACATTCGGTTTCATCATAGACTGAAGCTGTGCTTGATTTTTCCTATTCTCCTCTCTGATTTGCTCTTATTTATTAATATGTTGTGCGTGAGTGTGTTTTATTAATACTCACTGTGAACTTTCACTTCCACAGAGTATTCCTCTAAGTTGGTTAAAGACACCACCATGCAGGTGAAAACTCTCTGGTCGGCCAGTGAGCCTTGGACAATCAGGAGGCTGGAGTTGGCGGCGATGCTAACTCTACTTTTGTAGCCATCCGTGGCGGATACGGTGGCCTCATCTTTCTGAGCCTGCTTCACGAGAAGATCGCCGGGAGAGCCATCATCTTTCACCTGAATGAGATAACAGGGCCGTTAGCAAACCGACAAACACACATTTAGCACCTATAACGATTAAATTAGAAATCAATATGAGGATGAGAGCAGCTGTATAGTGCTTGGCTACCCAGACTGGCTAGCATGGTAGAGTAACAGCCCAGATGCTCAGAGAAACACTCACGTATTTCCATTTGGTGAAAATAAGGCCATCTGGCTTGTTAGTTCCATTGTTGCATGGCACTTCAATGGTCTCACCGTACAGACCTATAACCGTCTCCACACAGCTCCCTGGAAAATACAAGACAAGAACATCCTGTTTGAGATGGCAGGTTGGTATCAAGCAGAGCGGCTGTGAAGCATCGGCAGAAATTACTGTCAAATGCGACACGCACGCGTACACAAACATCAGGGCATTATCTCAACTCCGAAAGAGAGCAACAAGAAATGGGAGGGAGGATAGGCAGCTGAGGTCTTGTTTTGATTATTCCCAATGTGCACGTTATGCATCTTAATTTTAAATTAGACGTGTTCACAGATTCTGAAAGCACAAAAGGCACGACTCAACGCAACAGCACCAAAGAATTATGTTCATGCGGCGGTTTTTCAACACATAACCAGTCTGGAATTCTCTCATGGGAAGTGCACGTATTCGTAATTGTCTGTGCATTAGCGTGTGCGTTTAGGCACGGAATGAAATGACAGACGTGGAAGTTGAATATTGTCATCTGAAATGATAGATTGCACTGCATCATTCTGTTGCCGACACGACAGTGCTGTTTTTCACTTGTGCCGATGAACGCCATAAACATCCTACTGTCTTGCGCAGATAAGCGCTGACAATCAGCAACAGTCGATCATAGACTGAAGCGCAGAAACGGTTGGCATTGTGAAACGAGATGGTGTTTGTGCAATAACAGTCTGAATGGTGTATGAATTGATTTCACAGAGTGTTGAGCAAAACTTAGTACTTAAAGGTTGCAGGGCCCTTTATTAATGCCTGGTGAGGTTGTCATGGCAATGAGGCCCCATGTTCAGTGGCACGATGGATTTAGGTAAAGCAGTATAGGGGGTTGAAAGGTCAGGGCTGAAGGGACTTCACGATCCGCCCACTTCCATCAGCGCCCCGTCTCCAAGAGAGACTAATCAAAGAGTCTGAACAACGAAGGTTCAAATTCTGGTCAACCCGAAGACGAGAGCTGCAGGCAACCTCTCTTCCGCACGCAGTCAGCCTTGCCTCCAGGGCAATCGTTCCCCATTTTCGCAACTTTTCATTGTGATAGCAGTTTTAATATTGACCGAGTGGCTGCACTGCAGAGGATAAAAGAGCTGATAAGCAGAAACAACATCAGTGATATAGATACACGCTAGAAAACACATACACAACAATTCAGCAGAATAGGTCATTTTGAACAACTGAATATGGACTAATCTGCACAGAAACTACATTTCACAGTGCTTTCCAATCTGCCACTAGATACAGGAATACTGGCATTAAACAAGCAATCAATTTGCACACAATGGCCGATGTGTTGGCTAAAGTAATATTTCCCCCAAAAAATGTTTTTCCAAACCTGTGGGCTGGCAATAATTGTTTTCTGTTGAACACAAAATGAGAATTTTATTGTTTTTTCCCCCCTCACCACAGAGTAAAAAATTACACAGGTAATTGTAGCAAGTTGAAAATAAGAATATAAAGTGCCATATAAAGCAGAAATTGTAAAATGTAATTGTGATAAAGTGTTATTGTACAATATAAAGTTGTGTGAAATATAAAATTGCAATTTCACAATATAAAGTGTGAAATAAATGTGTGGAATAAAGTTGCGATCATGCAATATAAAGTTGCATTGTGAGATAAAAAGTTGCAATTATATAATATAAAATGACATATGTAGCCTCAATGTGCAATATAAAGTTACAATCATGTAATACAGTCACATTGTACAATATAAATTTGCAATTATGAAAAAAAAGTTGCAGTTGTCAGATATGAAGTTGCAGTTTTACAATAAACAGCTAGAATCATGCAATATAAAGTCACATTGTACATAATAAAGCCTCATTATACGAAATAAAGCTGCAATTGAGATTAAAGTTTGTAATTGTGAGATAAAAAGTTGCAGTTTATCTAACGAAGTCGCATATGATACAAAGTCGCAATTTTAAAAAAATCACATGCGTTAAAATTTATTTATTTATTTATTTTTGGTCTCTGACACAGAAACAGGCTTTCATACTTTTTTTTGCCCTTTTTGAGGCTTGACAAGACATCTTTGCTATTAACTTAATGGAAAATGGCTACTTCAAAATTCCCCTTTTGTGTTCAAAGGGAAAAAAAACAGCATATGGGTTTGAAAAGAAATGAGGTTGAGTAAATGATGACAGAATATAAATTTTTGGTTGAACTATTCCTTTAATATGGCTTAGCAGTCTGGCACTCTCAACAGGTTCTGATAAATGACAGAAGAGAGACACTTTTTTGCTAAAAGCTCTGAGCTAAAAATAAATTCTCTAGAAGAACTGAGAGGATGACAGCCGAAAAGGACAGGTGTGGACAGCAATGTGTACATAGAGGGTTCTAAATGCGTCTAAAGACTACTGATTGTTTGGACAGCACACAGGACCGGTGCTAAAATACACCAGGAGCACACAGACACATGATACCTGCACAGGTTGGATAGCACCATGACAACAGGCAATCTGCTGGAAGATCCTCACAGTAAATAAAGTCAAGAAAAGAGGGAGATGTAGATAGGAAAGGTTTTTTTTCTAATCCTGAAACCTGTCAAAACATGATTGCACGGCTGAAAGAAACAACTTAAACTAGCCAAAACTGGTTTGCTGGTGTAAGCTGGTCTCTCAACCTGGTCTGATTTGCTGGATTTGCTAGGCCATCTAAAGGCAGCTTAAACCAGCTAAAACCATCAAACTAGCTTTAGCTGGATGAAACTTTTTTCTTCAGCAAAATAAGTCATATTTCATCCCAAAATCAAAAGAAAGTGTTTTATAATTATATTTCACATTCCTTCCCATGCTTCTCTGATTTCACACAGCGGCCATTTTGAAATTGAAAGTGGGGCTCTGTTGAGAAAACCCTGTAAGTAAAAGGTAAACAGTGTCCTGGAATATCAGTCTGGAGCTGCTACAATGGTTTTGAAAGTGGAAAAGTGGCTCGAGAAAGATGTCAAATCACATAGGATGTGTAACTCAAGTCTACAGCAATGAAAGGTAAGGCTGTTTATTATTAGCAATTCAGCTATGTAGCAGGCTACTCCATTTAGATGCACTGTGTTTGTTCAGGCTATGTTATGTTCATGTTTTAAGTTGATTGTGATGGTGTCTTCAGCTGGATATTATTATCTTGCAACAAACTAGGTAAATGTGCTGCATACGGCAATCATGTTAATGCAATGAATTTTTAGTCAGGAAGTGAGTCGGTTTCTGTGAGGGCCTGGGCATTTCATTCAGTTAAAAAAAAAAAAAAGGAATCTGGTTAACAGACAGCATGTGTTAAAATACTTACGGTTTCTATTTTGGTTTGCAATGGAAATAAAATTTACCATGGCTTTTGTGTTTTGGATAGAAGAATCATCCTGGATATTGAGAAACTTAATGAAATATTTTTATATAGTGGTACTATTTATTGTACTAAATTAATTTTATGCTTGTAACAAATAATTTTGTGAGACATGATGATTGTTATTTTGGTATTACATGCACAAATGTTTTTTTTTTTTTTTTAATGTTAGTATTGAGTATGGGAGTTTTTACAGTAATGAGAACTTTAATAAAGGAACATGTTTAATTGTCATGCAAATAATGTGATTGTGTAAAAAAATGTTTTTGGTCCTAAAAATAGGTGTAATTTTCTTTGCAACAAGGCAGTAATTGTGAAAGTAGGGCTGAGTCACAACGGTCAACTAGTTGTCCAATAACAACTAATCAGTTTTTGTTCTGTGCTTAAATTGTAAAACTGCAGTTAGTGTAGTACAGCCATACACATAATTACATTCAGTCTCTGGCTAGTGTTGTCTCACAATTTTTTTTTTTTTTTTTAAAAGTGTTCGAAAACAAGCATTGGGCTTTTAAGTTTGTGTCAATGTAAAAATAGACCTGCTTTTAAAAAAACAAGAACAACTTTAAGAACTGCAGACCAGCCAATAATGCTAAACTAAGACCTCACAGTGCATTTGTAAGTAACGTCAGAACAGCATGAGATATTATATAAAAACATTTGCAAAACGTAACCTAAATCATTCTAATGCACGAGGCACTCAAATGCTAAAACGTGTCAAAAAGTCTCTTGTGTCTCTGCATAATGAGGGAAAAGTGTTAAAATATGAACATTAAGAGACAGAACATCAGAGACAAGAGCTATTTGAAGTGAAATCAGACAGAACACATCTGACGGATTTCAGAAGTGTCTCACAACCGATTGCAACCTTATTTAAACAACTTGTGATGACCACATCTATTTGTTCACTGTTAGATCAAGCTGGGTTCCCACAGTCATGGAAAATCTGGAAATACTAGGGAATTTTAAAAGCATGATTTCCAGATCTGCAAAACTCATGGTAATTAAATTAATATTAAAACAAAATGTACTTTTTAAAAAAATTTTTTTTTTATTTATGCTGAATTATAAAATATTTTAATGGCTATAAATTGCTTTTATAAAATACACTGCCATCAGTAAGATTTTTAATGTTTTTTTAAATAAGTTTCTTATACTCCAAAAACTGTATAATTTTGTGAAATATTATTGTAATTTAAAATAAGTTTTCTATTTTAATATACTTTAAAATATAATTTATTCCAGTGAAACAAAGCTGAATTTTCAGCATCATTACTCCAGTCTTTAGTGTCACAGGATCCTTCAGAAATCATTCTAATAAGATGATTTATAGTCAACGTTGCGCTTCTTAATATTTTTTGGAACCTGTGATACTTTTTTTCAGGATTCTTTGATAAATAAAAAGTTAAAAAGAACAGTGTTTATTCAAAATAGAAATTGTGTGTTCCAATATACTATTCAAAATTTTGGGGTCAGTCATTTTTCTTTCTTTTTTTTTTTTTTTTTTAAAGAAATTACTTTTATTCAGCAAGGATGTGTTAAATTGATAAAAATATAGTAAAGACTTGTGTTATTAATATTGTTAGTAATTTTCTGTATTTTTGATCAAGTAAATACAGCCTTAATGAGCATAAGAGACTCTTACTTAAAATCTTACTGATTCCAAACTTTTGAACAGCAGTGCCTGTATAAAATAATATTTTTAGAAAAGTCACAAATTCATTGGTTAAAAGGAGTGGAAACCCAGTATTACACAGCTTTAGCTACAGCTGGGCGAACAAAACCAAACCAACAAGGAGAATTTGTTTTCTGTCAGAATTATCAAGCCTCAAAGCTGAGCGATTGGACTTCGAATCAAAACTCTCTGCAGGAAAACGATTTCATCCCAAAACATGTCTCACTGGGACATTGGGCCAAAAAAAGAATAGGCCAATCTCTTCAAAAACATTTCCTATTTTGCAGAATGCAATGTTGCTGAGATAATATTGAAGATGTTTGAACTCACATAAATGCATATGCATGGGCAATCCCGACGTCAACAAAACCTAATACTTGTTTATAGTATTTGGTGTGGACATAAAAAGCGTTTTCTGCATCCTTTTTATTCTAAGAGAATGAGCTTTAGCCAGTGCAAGTGCTTTGGGCAGCATCAGGAGCGGGAGAGATGATTCACTGAGTCTGAAGTGCTTTTATTGTGCTCACCAAACTAATAGTGCTAATATTCGCTGAGCATTCGTACTGTCCTCAGGGTCAACTTGCTCCCACTGGGTAATTTCACAGCAGAATTTAGCCTTATTCCTGGCAATGTTATTCAGATGTTTTGTTCTCTTTGCTTTTGTTAAAACAAATTCACCCAAATAAATGCCGTTTTCATTCCCATGGTGAACAAGAGGCCTTCTGCTTCAGTCTAAAGAGATCTGACAAGAGAAACCATTCACTGCTAACAATGTATTGTTTGTTCTTTATTATTTGATGTTTACTTGAATTAAATAATGTATTAAATTTACAATATGATCAGTCGGTAATCATATTTATATTACGGCTGACATTAAGATAAATATTATTTTGTCTAAATAAACTAAAAATAAAGTCCACAAAATTAAAACAGTTTTAAATGCTACAAGTGAATTCAGGTATTGTGAGTAAAAAAACTGGAGTTATTGACCAATAACTCTAATATTGACTGACATGGTACCAGTATACCTGCATTAGTTGATTAGAAAATACAGTAAAAATAGTATTATTGTGAAATACGATTACATATTAAAATAACTGTTTTTATTTTATTTGATTCTGTTGTACTGTTTTAAAATATAATTTATTGCTATGATGGCAAAGCCTTTTTTTTTTTTTTCAGGATTATTTGATGAACAGAAAGTTAAAAAGAACAGCAGTTATTTGAAATCGAAATCTTTTGTAACATTATGAAAGTCTTCACTCTATCTTTTGATTAATTTAATGTGTCCTTGCTGAATACAAGTGATAATATCTTTAAAAAAAATCTTGCTGACTCCAGACTTCTTAACAGTAATGTACAGCATTTATACCTTTTAAATAAAGGTCAAATGCGTCCATTAGCGTATACGTTTTTGGTGTTGTATTAAAATTGGAGTTGATTATTGTTAAATTTCACTGGCATTAACTATAGAAATTCTGGTATTGTGACAACGCTAATTAACTCAGACCGCCGATCTCGGCACTAGATCTTGACAGCTGGAATACTCTGTGCTCTCCGGTTCCTCTAAATCAGCTCCATGGATTTCGAAACCCCTCACAGAGAGCAGCAATGCTAGGAGAGAGGGAGGTAAAAGAACTGGCACTGGGGAAATCAATGCCTTCTCCGCTTCGCTCTGCAGCCAGCGATTCATCAAACGGCGCCTGCCGTGCCCATGATCAAACCCAAACATATTAGCGGCTAAACACGAGAGCAGATTGAAGGAGCTTCTCACAAGCACTCAGTGTTTATCTTACTCTGCTTGCGCTCAAACAGACCGTCGAAAGAGCTTTTGGCACCGCCTCATAACTTCAACATTCTCCTTAATTTAAAACCTGCTGGGCATAAAGCCACGTCGTATACGACTCGACGGTTCCACCGTTCTCTGCCAACCGTCAGAATGCGTTGACGTCAGATATGCTCCTGTGATTCTAAAATGTCCTATAAATCTAGAGCTTTACGCTACAGTTCTTCAGTCTGTCTGGAGAGACCTGGGTTGACTTCATGCTGGCGAAAGATCAGAGCATGGTAAACTGGTAATGATCACATGCACCTGAATTTGGCAACCACCGATTTTTCAACACGCACTCCAAAACAACACACACTCACCAAAATAGGCAAGTGCATTTTGGTCCATTTGAGATATGTAATATTAAGGGGGTTCGGAGATGGAGCTGTATTTTTAATTGCTGGTTCATGTACAGATGTGTCAGATCATATATTTAAAGAAAAAAAATCAAATTCAAATGTCGTCGTCTTATGTTTTTTGGATTGAATACGTTGAATTTTAATATTGTATATTGCACACAATGAAAACACAATGTTGAACACCGTTGCTGCTCTGACTGAAAATTACAGCTAAAATTGCTTCCTCATCTACTTAAACATCCTAGGGATTTTGTTCTTGCCATTGTTGCCTGTGGCTTTCTCACTTGGGGGTTGTTATCATTTTCTTTTCTTTTTATCTTTTTTTTTCATTTCATAAAGCTCCTTGGCAGCAATGTGTAAAACTTTTAAAAACACTATACAACTGAATTTAATTAAGAATCTTATTCTGGATTAAGCTGACTGTTTCAATGTGCGATGCCAGTTGCCACCCTTCTCAAACACTTGGACTGCAAGGTACCTTCCAAAATGCCACCCTAATAAATCAGAAACTTAAAAATGACAGTCCATTTTGTACGTTTGCATATGGCATCTGGACTTTTTTTTTTTTAAAAGTCAAAATTAATGCGTTTTCATTATTGATCATTGCTGTAATTTCACTCAAGCACTCTGGAGCTCCTGCCCATCTCTTCTAATTACTGCTGTATTAGCAGTAAAATACCAATCGAAATGTATCTGGAGGCATTATCCTGGATTGCTGTGCCTCCACCTGTGGGAAAAAGGTAAAACTGTGCTGAGTTAACACTTTCGTAATGACTAATTCTGACTTTTGATCATTTGACCAGAAAGACCCACTGCAATGCAGTAGATTTTGTACACTGCCAACTTATTTATTTTTTATTTAAATTGATCCACTGTAGGTTTTACTAACATCAGACTTTGTTTCAGAACATCAGATATTCCCATATTAAAGTAGCTTTTGTTCAATAATGACGTGCATTTAATGTAAAAGTAATGTTGTTTGTTGTATAAAGGTTTTGAGGCATCCCTAGGGAAGTATTTTCAGCAGTTCCTAATCTATAAAAACCTGCAGAAAGGTGCTATTGTGGTGTTTTGCTGCCAGCCCTAGACTCTAATTGATTTAAGGCCTGTCTAATTAAAGGAAAGTGAATGAAATGCATCCAGACCAGTGATTTGATGGAATTAATGAAGCTCCGACTAAAGCCAGTAATTGGTTGAAATTCCATTAGGCGTGCATTCCCTCAAACGCACCAGCTGCAAACATGCGGGGCATGTGCTTCTGTACAGAATCACCCGGCGTGGCTGCTGGGTATTGACTCCCTGTTAGCTTGAATGATACCCGGATCCACACTGCCTAAATCTACTTTATGCCTGAAGAACTAGACACAGCTAGAACAGAGTCTTATTATATACATACAGTATACACACACAGGCTAAATTATATTTGCAGAAATCATAGATGCTTCATTGTGCATGCGTGACGATTGGTCTAAGCATAAACTTAGGCAATGAAGACATGCACAGCATATAATCCAATATAATGCAACATAATAACCATCTGCTGCATATAATCATGCTTACCTGCAGACATACATTTTTTAAACATATAAAGAAGAGAGAAGTGGAATAGGGATGAGCTCAGTGATCTGAATGTAAAGAAGACCGTAATTAACATCAGTATACTCCTAAAGTCTCAATAATTGCGAGCGAGGCACATTACTACACATGGAGAGACACGTGAGAGAGACCAAGAGGTAGTCCGCAGGTTTGACCTGAAGCTCGAATAAATATATTATTACTGATCCCTCATTATAAACAGCCTCCACAGCCAGACATAACAAACCTACAGCAAACCCAACCCCACTTCTCGAAGAAAATTTACAATTTAAGAAGTTCTGCAGAAAGTTCATGATTGAGAATTCAGTGCCTATAGCGTGTTGAGCCTGATCTAGCAGCTAAGGGCCTCTGAGCACCAGCGCTAATAAAACAGTGTTTGCATTGGCAAGGTGCTTTCATCTCTTCTAATGTTAGTCTGTTCATCTTCTAAATCAAATATTTCTGCCTGCCCAGAGCCATGGATCCACATGAAAATTATGGTGATATTAGCCGACAAAAGAATCCATGTTTTTTTTTTTCACGCAGGTAAACATTATTCAGAGGAAAAATCACACAGTAATAGCAGGTCCTTGTGATTTGATCGACTCTGCGCATCCCGCTACATTATTTTTGCCCGAAATATTGAGGACTATATATATATATATATATATATATATATATATATATATATATATATATATATATATATATATATATATATATACACACTGTATAGTCCGCACAACCTGATATTGCCAAGTGCACGTGTTCCTGGGTCAACATATTTTGTTGACCCTGGAACAACATTTTAATCCAAAAATATAATCTTAACCATATTCCTACACCTAAACCTAACCTTACCCATGAGTAATCCCTAAAATCTGAGGAACTGATAGATGAATTACACTGATGTACAAGCACCAAACACTGATTATAATCCTAAACTTCACAAAAATTATAAACTGGTTCTTGAAATCTGATTGGTTAATCACAATGTTGTTCCAGGGTCAACAAAGATGTTGACCCAGGAACACGTTGCACTTGGCAATATCAGGTTTGGCGTATAGTCCTCAATATTCCGAGGCAAAGATAATCTCTCTTTTTGGTGCATCTTTATTAAATACGGTACCCTAATCAGAAAGGTACCCTGTCCCTCTGTAAACCATATGCCCATCAATACAAAACATCAGTCCAGGTTCGCGCTACCATCTGTCTCATCAGCAAATGGTAGTTTGTTCAGTTTAATTGAGGGATTTGTCCAGTGCATCTGCACACCCAAAAAAAAAAAAAGAGTCATTGCCAATTCAATGGTCGCCCATCTAACAAGTAAAAAAGCTGACAATTACCACTTTACTTTGACTGGAAACATGCTTTTGTCTGTTTTTTTTCTTTCTTTTTTAACCTCATTCCTCACTATTTTGTTAAGCTAGCCATTATTCTATCTCTAAAATGGCATTAAGCGGTAGTGCTCTTTGTAGTCAACGGTACACTGACAGCGATGGTCATGCATAAAGCAGCTGGTTTAGCGAGCTGTGTCAGGAGAGTGTTAGCATTAGATAGGCGTGGATGTAATCATCTTTCTGATGGGCGACAGCAATTACAGTGCAGGGAAAGAGCATTGTCAAAGGGGCTATTTGTTCAACTCCCTTTACTCTCTCATCCTCTCTCCCACTTCCCTTTTAATGTTTGGACTTCAACTAGGATCCGTCGGCCCTGAAGACTGCAGTGCAGCTACAGAGATGTTTGAACTGAGATGAACTGAGTCTCTCTCAACAAATTAGCCATATGATATTAGCTACTGAGATGATTTCCCTGCTGGCAAATCCATCCATGGTGGATAGCAAATCCATGGTAACTATGTTGTGAAATATGGTAGAAATACTGTATATTTCTAGCTGTTCCAATCTTGGACCAACCCCCAGCTTGCACAACTAAAGACTGCATAAGAACAGATAAAAAACCAGTACTAAGTTACCAGCTTAAACTATATTTTCCAGAAAGAGTGTTTTGCATGGTTTCTAGGGAGTTCTGAATGGTTGCAATGAATCAAGTATGCATTAACTGAAACCCTTTTTCAACTTGTGAAGACTTTCTAGAATTGGTTCATGTTGGTTAGTGCTGGTTTACCTGTCTTTCCTTCTGGTGAAACTGGTTGATCATGAGACTGGTTAAGCTAGTTAAGAAGTCTGGTGGCAACAGCAGCAAACCTGCAATATCTTTTCAGCAGGGGATAGCTCTGTGACTTTCCTCTGAGAAATGAGCAAATATTTGCTCTGAGGACCAAAGCAAAGCAAAGCCCATTCAGGATCAGGGCCAGTTCTCTGGAAGCAGTAGATGTGTGTTTGATTATGTTCCAATAAATTTGCAACCCCATAAGAGTTGAATCGACCACCGCACAGTGCCTGTGTGTACTGTTTTCATTAAGACATATGGAAAAACACACGTTCAAGGATCACGGCACACAGCGATAATTGGCCTTCCTCCACGAATAGCGCAAGACGGCCGTTAATGACATTTGCTGAGGAGGAACATCGCCTAAAGCGGTCTAATAAACACCATCTAAAACGACTTCATCCCGTACTGACAAGAGGAAATCTGCTTTTGGCACAGTTACATCCATACTATTAACTTGAGTCGGCATTTTCAACAAGCCCTTCCATTAGCGGCTAAACCATCACGCTGTCAACATAATACCTCTCGTTTCTGACAAACCACATGAAATAATAATGAGGGAAGTAGGGAGAGAGATTAAGACTCTGATGGGCTTCCTGTGGATGGAGACACTCTAATAGCAATGTACAACTATGCACTAAAAGAGTTCCCGTCCATCACGCCGTGTCTGAACATTGGGCGAGAAAGTAAGAGATCGGTTAATGAGCTGATCCAGAGAAGTTTGCAGATAGCAGTCTGGACAAGAACGAGAACAACCCACTCGTGATGCAAATGCGAACTGGGGATCAATGCTCTTCGCCCACTGAATCTGGTCCCCAGTGCTGTTAACAAGCGAGAAGTAATTGATTAAGACAGCCGGCACACGCAGAGTAATGAAGCACACAAACACACGCCGACGTGACTACGTGCTCAGAAGCAAACAGTAGGTATGCCGCAAGTGTGTGGCTCAGTCAAGGGCAGTGTCTTTATTAGGGAAGTCTTCATTACACCTAAGGCAGGCGAAGAAATCAGAGCATCTTTTTTTCTCATCCTGCTCCTTGTAGAGGGCCTCTGGTGGAGCATGCAGGCTAATTGACCCATCCATGGCCCAGTCTTTCAGGAGCGGGCGGGCACAGAGCCTGGAGTGCTGAAATAATTGACTTGATGAAATGAAGAGCAGAAACTCTCAGAGGATAGCTGCCTCATCCATGCACAACCTCTGTCTCTCTCTCTCTCTCTCCAGCCTTTTTGGTCTGTTGCACCAAGGGAGAATTCGCTAAACTGTTGTGGAGCAACAGTTTTTGCCACAACAAAAGCATCTTAGTTGCTAAACAACTGCAATCCAGTTTAAACAGTTGCTAAATGTGCAGAAAAAGTGCAGTGTCGTATTTAATTCAGGTAATTTTCATTCTTTCCAGCTATTTGCAAGGCGAAAAGTAAGCAGAAAACTGAATTAAATTACAAAGAGATGCTTATGTAAACTTTCTATTGATCATGGCAGCACTTATTCATCAAAAGCTCATCAAATGAGGGTTTAAATCTGGCACATCAGAGGTGCAAAATTGATGAGTGCACTTTAAAGAGGGCATTAAAGAGCTGATTCCAGCACTCCTCCACTGCTGAATCTTCAGCGATTTGACAAAAGTCATGTTAAAATCATGTTACCTCAGTTGAATATGAGTAGGCGGTCTTTTTTTTTTTTTTTTGATGCAATAAAAAGACAAAATAATTGCAAGAAATGTCTTTCTGTTAAGTTATCCTCATGACTGCATGCAAAAACCAATCATAGAACCAGTGTAGTCTGATTGACTCTTATGAAACAGTTCTTTTTAGTGAATCAAAAACATACAGCACAATTAGTGTGGTTCACCACCAAATGAATCATAAACTGATTTAAAGCAGTCTGAAACACTACCACTGTTTGTTTACAGAGGTTGCAGAGAGAGATTCTTTTCCCCCCATATATAAGCTAAATGAATCAGAAATCGAAATCAAATCAAAAGCTTGTGAAATCGAATCAGGACTCGTAAGACAGGGAATTGCACCATGCTAATTGCGTTCAACAGATTTTTGTTGTCATACGATTTACATAATTTCTTTAGTGAATCGGGCAGCAAAACAATGCATGCATGCATACAAATAAATAGAAGTAACAGTGAACGCAATTCGTTCTATGAGCATTCCCCGCTGAGTGATTAGCAAAGCAAGCCAAAGCCGTCTTCTACAGGGCAGCGTGCTATTCTCACCTTTAAAGCTGCACTTTGCCGGTAGACTGACTCAACAACCCACTTAAACAAATGCAAGCCCCTGCAGAGGACCATGGAGACCTACGTGTGTCTGACCAGACCTCTTATAATAGACATCAGTATGCACTGAAGTGAAGGTCGAGAGTTTGAGACTGGAACAGGAATACGTGTCGCTATTATTAAGGCAGGGGCTTCTTTTGCGAGTATGCTGCTTATTTTCTAGGCACACAGACATAGCCTGAGGCATTGAGGTGAGGTAAGGATATGGCCCTTTGTCGGTGCATTGCAAGGACACTTTTCATAACTATGTGAATTTTTAACTGCTGGGAGAAGTGTCTGCTGCTTCCAAACATTCCAGGATCGTGACACGGTTAAACGTGGTATGCTACACGATAGGGCTTGTAACACCATGGGCGTCTATTGGACTGAATCTCACAAAACCCGCCAAAAACATTCAGAGGTATTTATTATTGGTACATATTTCAATACAATATCAATATAAGGAAAATAAACTTTTTATTGAATAATTATATGATATGCTAATTAATAAAAGTAATAACAAGGAGCCCCCACATAACAATAATTTAAAAACCTTAATGTAGCAGATTAAAGCTCTGAATAGGTATTATAAATAGTGGGAGCTTGTCAGGGGAAGCAAATAAGGCACGGTGAAATTTTGAAAAGGAAAATGAGAAAAGAGCAATTAACTGTTATTAAAATTCCCATTTATTAATTTCATATCTTCGTAATGTGGATTTTTTGGTCACCAATGTAAACCATAAAATATTGCTGAAGTCCAAACCCTGGCGATGTATCAATGTTTTTTCTTCAAGTGCTAAGTAAGTGAAATTATATTATATTTATATTGTCTTGTATAGCGCATATATGTATGTGTAATTTATTGTTCCTGTATAAAAGCCCTTTAAATCCTCCATTTCCCTAGACTGCTATAATTTAATATTCCTCCTCTATTTTAAAACCCATTGGCCACCAATGATTACAAAATGGATAAATTTTGACTTCAGGCTTCTTTTTTGTAATCATATTTGTCCAAACACATTAAGTGTTTTTCCATTATTCATAAGTAATCATACTTAAATTAACCTGTAAAATTAACAGCTTTAAAAATTATACTCCCCACATTCTCATTATCATAATGCTTTCATATATGTTTACAAATTTCTATGTAAAAGTTTAATCGTAATTTATGCACACTTTACTGTATTACAGTAATGAATCACCACTGAGAAAAATCTGTGAAAGATTACAATGCATTACAGTAATAAACATTTTGGAAGAAAGTGTGGCCATACATACAGCTTTAGTTTGCTTTTCAGCCATTTTTTCTGTGTCCTTTGATTTATTTATTTATTTTTTTGATAGAATGCGACCTGGATATGACTGTAACGCCTGATATGTATAGGCAATGGAGGGAGACAAAGAAAAAGAAAAAGACACACCGAGAGAGACAGTTCATCTCTATGCACAGCTTGTGCTTCACTGAACAGGTGGCAGGGAGTGTGAGGTACAGCGACATGGATGTGAAAGGGCGAGAAACACACTATAATTGCCCTAACCACGTTAGAGTCGGTTTCTCAATCGCACTGCCAGCAACACATACCCGAAAGGGCTTATCTGGCAGGATAGACGCAATTTCTGCCTCGTTCAACTAACCAAACAGACTTACTCAATTCAAGTAGATTACATAATTTCTATAGGAAAACCTTGAGGGCTGTATCACAGGACAAATTGAGCAAACTGGGCCAAATGACTATTATAGGAGTCAATGCAATTTCTGAGAATTATGAGTACGGTGATAACATTCACTTGTGCAACTTTGGGCACCAGACTCTAGAGAGCCACTCCCATGCAGAAAGAAATCAATGCAAACATTTTTCAGTCACGCTGCCTTGGGTATCAGGTCTGGGTTGGGACAGACGTGGTCGTGTGGGGGAAGAAAGGAGAAGAATATGTCGAGCTGGAATTAAGGGTTGTTTTTGTTCATTGGACACACAGAGAAAAGAGGAGAGGAACGGCAGCGTGCGAGGGAGTGAATGTGCTGTGAAAGAAACCACGGGGCTTCTGGACTCTCATAGGGATAAGCATCATCATACAACCAGCTTTCTTTTTCTTCTCCTCCTCTTCTCTCTCTCTCGTCTCAGTCTGTTGCTGTGTCTCTGTTGGGTGTTTTAGATCAATGCTGGCACTCCCAGTGCTCACTGCTACAGTGCTGTCTGTACTGAGAGATTTCAATCCCATTGATAGCGGAGGTTTGTCTCTGCACTGAGGCATGGGCCAGCATTTTAATCCAGAGGCCACTCTGCTATGCCAAAACACTCTCAAGGGGGGCATTCATTCTGCTTCTGTGTACACCGAACGCAAGTTTCTTCCAGGCTTAAGGAAGTTCTGAACCTTTGCACTCCTTACCATTCACCATATTTGCTATTCAAATGTATTCTAGTCAAATAGCCCTGACATCAGGATTATGCCAATAGGTGTCAAAGGTAATAGAGAAGGTATACATCCACAATGAATCCAGATGATGAGAAAAGTTGCGTAGGATGTCATATCCAAACTGACCCTATTTCCTTTCTTAATAGACATTTCTGGTCTTCAGCATTGAGTCCGTGTAATAGAGATCACATATTTCTATATTAAGTTCACTCACAGGCAAAAAAAGTGTGAGCAGATGAGTCTTTTAGTGATTCAAATCTATAGTGTGCAACTAGCATAGTCTGATTCATTTGCAAATGACTGTTATGAGTGGTTAATTTAATGAATCGTTCATAAAGACTAAAGTTACTGGTTTGAATCACTCCAACGAATCCTTAACTGAATCAAGGAAACTGAATTATTACTGAAGTCACTTACTAAACTGCAAGTTAACTAAAAAAGGACAGTGTGTAGTTCCTGTTCCAGTTTTTTCATTGTATATCCTGTTTCACTCAGTTAAATTATGAATGTAAAATAGACTGCAGTAGAAAGACATTTCAAATTGACAATCTTTACAGCATGCTGTTTAAACAAAATGGAGGTATTTTAGGAGGCTTACAAATTCAAAAGTGCATAAGGAAGCAGCCACGGTAATTATGGATAACATTTTAATCAGAACTTTCTGGGAGTTATTTACTGGAACAAAAACAATTAACATAGTTTGAACTCTGGTTAGAGCTATTCATTTATACTACTAAATGATTTTTAGTCGTCTCTAAGGGGTTCTTCACTCTACCAATCTTAAACTGTGAAGGTGAAAAAAGCATCAAACTCTTTATAAAAGAAAAATACCAAACGTCAAGCAAGTGAATAAAAAAACTTCATAGAGCATTACTTGAATAGTTGTGCAATTTTCCATCAGCCACGTCCATTTGTAGGAGTGGCTATACAGGTGACACATGGGAAATGTCAGTGCAAATGAAAGGTTTTAAAAGGTAAAAAAAACATTTTGAATGCTGAAATGTCAAGGATTGCTGCTCAGCTCTCTCACTTTTCAGTAACACATAAACAACATTCTGAACTATGGCACACTCGCACACTCACACACTCGCTTTGAAAGTCCCAAAGTTTCTCTCCTGAATTTATCAAATTTCTCATTCAGGGAAAACAATTTGACATAGAACTCCCTTTGCCACAACAAAACAAAAATCCAATTATCATAGCATTCGAACACAACAGCGCCAAACGCAGAGACTGAAACAGTCACACTGAGGAACAAAAAAGAAAGAAGCAAATTAACTGAGCATTGTGCGTCAGCCTGAAACAGCTCCTGTGTCCCATTCCCTCCCTTTGCGTTTCATTTTGATCTCTTCTTTGCAATGGCAGGTGCAGCTTGTTAAAGAGAATTCCATTTCTCTTATCCAAATGTGGATGTTTTATTATATAACTAAACTAAAAATGTTACATTTTTAATAGTAATGATGCAATTTGACATAGGATACAATTGGCTGCAAGCTTAGCTTGCAATCTTGCATGCACAACATGCTGAGGTGATTAATCGTGTAATACTTAATGAAATAAAACAACAATTTGTCCATTAAACGTCATTTCTCAGCTTAAAGTTTTGGTGCAATGCCTTTTTGACCACATTAAAGTTCAATTCAATTTGATTGATTGTAACCTCCACCTCCATTATGTCTCCTCTCTCCAATTGGAAACGGACTAAAATATCATGGTTTCCATGTAAAAGCATACTTAATGTTGCAGTTACATGCACCATAAAACAGAACAAATAGCAGCATGTGTGCTGTTTTTATAATGTTCCGAGTGAGGTTCATCTCCTGAAACACACAGTGGATGCAACGGCTCACCCTCCACACTCTATATATGGAAAAAGATCCTAGTCCATAAAAATTTGAAGATCTTTCAAGAGTCAGAGTATTTTTGGAATAAGTCAAAATGGCTCTAGTGATTCTCCTCTCTCCTTTTATCTGCCCTCTTCAGAGAGAAGCATACCACTCTCTGGGCCCAGGAAGAAAATGAAAATGCAAGCATACATACTCACATGGAGGAAAACAAGTGCAGAGCGAAGCAAAGAACATGATCATAAAAAAAAACTGTCCATCAGTCACAGAAGGCAGGTAAGTGCACTCTGCAATAATTTCTGTAATGCTTTACATTACGAGCATGGTGTGCAGGTTGGAGGGTATCCAGTGGGAGCAACGAATCACATGCTTCCAGGAAGTCTCAAGAAACCAGTCTTGGTGGTGAGCCTTGCATCGCAATCCCTATTCGTCTGCCTCCCTTAATGAAATGCTATTAAATCCACTGCAGGGCCATTTGGAAACAACAACAACAACAACAACAACAACAACGACGACAACAAAACCTCCCCGTAAGTAAAGACTTGCTGCAGGGCATCATTATGCCCCAATCTCATTTAGTACTGCAGGTAACAGGGTGGAATCATTACCCTGTGTCTGTTATTCATACAAAGGAGACTACGGTCCATCTGGAACCTGACACCAAACATCTGAACAGCACAGTGGCCAGATAACAGGGGGGAACGGGCATCCTCCCATTACCGGATCCCTATAGCGACTGTGTGAGCAGATGTTGCTGTTTATATATTCAGGTGTAGGCTCTGATTGACCGCAGTTCAGGCTAAGTTCCCCACTGAGCAGTTAATATTGGTCCGAAAGGGTGAAAAGAAGAATGAAAGAGGGCTTAGTATTGGTTCCTGTGGTACACCCTTTGAATTGAGAAAATGTCACAATCATGAATTTTTGGTTGAAGATTAATTGTCATAATGCTGTTTTTCGGTTTAGTGCGGCCCTCGCTTTGAGCACTCGCAAGCCAAAATATATGTATATAATACATGACCAAAGCATTTGTATTTATTCAGTAGTTGAATTGCAGAAACATCATATACCATTAAGTGATAGATGACTCATTTATTGAATCATTCTTCGCTCAAAAAAAAAAAAAGTTAAATGATGATTCAGTTAGGAGCAATGCAAAAGCCTGTCTTTATGAGTGCGTCATTCACTCAAATGAATTAATTCATTAACAGTGATTAATTCAAGAATTATACTACTGCTACTAGGAGAGCATCTGTAGACATTGTGTTTTTTTTTTTCATTACCCTGCACCTTGTGCTTTTAAACACAAAAACACGTTCTGTGTTAATGGCCCTAACTTGTGTAACACATTAGATGTGTCCCAACTGCATAAGTGCATACTTATACACTTTCCTATCCCATTTTAGTGTGATTGGAGTGTTCACACTGAAAATTCCAAAAATAACATAAGCACCTCAAATAGTCAGATGAGATGATATGATACTTAATTAACAAAAAAAAAAAAGAAAAAAAAAATTAGAACTGTGTTCACGCACTGTCATAGCTTTTCTCACATAGCGGAAGGGGAGGAGCTATCAGACTCTGATGCTGGATGACAAAATTACCTTATAAAATCCACACACTACTAGTCAGTTGAGTACATAGTGCATAGTGTACAGTATGTCATTTGGGACACAACTATTAGCTCAAATACATGTACTTCTCACTCAGCTCACCAAAGCTGAAAAAATTAAATATATGAAAACCCGTATTTCCACTTAATAGGACTATGTGCTATATAGCACGCTCAGGGATACCGCGCCAAGTGAACGCATGCCTCTATTAAAGTCAATGTTCTGTACTGCCAGATCTTGACACAGCAGAAATCCTTCTCACTTTTGGCAGCGCTCAGATTTCCATAGCCTTATGGAGAGTAGCAGGGTGGGGAAAATCACAGTGTATCCAAGCAGAATCCTATTATTAACTGTAAGTGTCTGGTGCCAAAGGCCTCTTTTTCATCCAGCTCCCAACCATAACCAGCAGCGGGAGAGGTGAAGGATGACTCTGCTCTCGCTCATCTGTGTGTTTGTTTTACTGAAGTTTCAAGGTCTTCTCAGCGGAGACTGTTTTTCTCTCTTTTCTCCCGGCTCATGCTGGTGAAAGGCCAGCAGTGTGCCTGGAATGGACAACACCCCACAACCCCCCTGCAAGATAGCCGCAAAAGAAAAGTTCCCATGAGAAAAACAGGCATTCGCCCGGAGGTTTCCATTCTGCTGCTCTGTTGCCCATTAGTTGAACTGGGAGGAAGTCATGTTTGAAAGCAGACAGGAAGTGAGGATGGACATGAGTGACAGTGTGAAGATGTTTTAATGGCTGCGGACCATTTAGCAACACAGACTTAGAGAACCGACTGACATGCCTTGTGCTTCTACACACTGGAACCGTTTCACACCTGTGGGAGTGTAAGACTTTTAGTGCGAGCGTGTGTGAGAGAGAAGTGTGAGACATGCACCATTAGCGCTGTGTGTGTCAGTCACGCTGGCCGAATATCTTGCTGGCGCGTCCAGGAGACACATTCCTCCATTCGCGTTTAGATCCAAGCGGTGTGTGCAATTTATACTCCTGAGTTAAAGGATTAGTTCACCTAGAATGAAATGTCATCATTTACCCACCCTCATGTCATTCCAAACCCGTATGTCTGCATTTGGTCCGTGGAACACACAAGACGACGTGCTGAATATACGACTGTATGGATCACAACCTTTTATATGTATTTATATAATGGTGAAAGGAGATTTAAACAGGTCAAATAATGATCAATTCTTTATGAATTGTTTACAATGTTCTGTCTTCTTGAGTTTTGTATGATGAACAGAACAGATTTACGTTGTTACTCACTGATAATCTTGCTCTCAAGATAAATGAATCATTGTAAATGAATCATTCTGACTGTTTTTGAAAATAGTTGAATAATTCATTGAAAAAATAAAAAAGTACTCATAAGAACAACTGATTCACAAATCAAACATTGTTACTCATGAATGCACCAAGGAGATTTTTAGCATTGTTATCAGTAACTAAAACTATTAAAATTGTACAAATAAAAATGTATTAATGGAAAAAAAGAAAAAAAAACTTTAAAAAAGTGGCTCTGGCAACTACTTGACATGGAAGTACTACAATTATTTAAATTATTAAATTAAATAAAACTAAAGCTAAGCTAAATCATTTTCAAAGAAAATGATAAAAAATGAAAAGTGCAAAAAAAAAAAAAATTAAACAAATTTAATTGAAAACTGATAATATAAATGCTAATTCAAAATATACTAAAAGTACATAAATCTAAGATGAAAGATTTTTAGAAAATTTATTTTTTGTAACACTTTGAGCGATAATGATATTCTTCATAACTTCACCTTGCCTTTCGTGTTCCACAGGGAAAAAAAACAAACAAACAAAAAACCTAGTAGTTTTGAACAACAAGAGGATGATTAAATGAAGACAGAACTTCCCTTTAAATCTGTGAGATCTTATCCATTTTACACATGGGAACTGCAGTCAAAATCCCTGCTGACAGAAACCCCATGGTGTGAGGTTGGCGATAAAACTTTCCGGAGGCTGTGCAGAACACTCATCTGAAGTTATGGTGAATGTGCAACTTCTGCGGCGCAAGCCACCTGCCAACTTCAGCTCCAAATCCACCCACGACGCTAAAGACATGCAAATGGCGCAATGTTCGCCTAATCTCATTTAGAGAGAAAAGGGTCTCTTGGAGGCTTAGGGGCAATTAGGCACAACACTGAAGAAATGACAGCAGATGGTCTTGGGTTTACACCAGAGCCTTACCTGGCTGCCTTTTCCTCCGTTACACACTACACAACATTAATTATAAGCTAACACCACTGCCATGGAGATGCCCAAAACGCTGCTTAGCCAAGTCCAACTTTCCAAAAGTTGACTGCAGACTCTTATTCTAATAAGATCCGATCTTATTACAGATGCATTCAGCGTCGTCTTAAAAATGGTTCAATACAGTAACACCGAGTTAATTGAAGCCCGTGGACATCTTGTTTCTTGCTTTAGCACGGTAACAGGCAGAGTTAATGAGGATGACCCCCTCCAGAGTAAGTCTGCTGTGAGCTTAACTTGGCTCCAGGATCTGCTGTGCCGATTTAGTGCTCGGTCTTCTACTATCAGACCTCCTTTTGTGTTGTTCACTTTCAGCACAGCCCTAATCCTGACTAAAAGCCTTGATTCTGCAGTAATCCAAGCCAGTGTGTGTGAAGATGTGACAGAGGAAGCCATTGATCTTTGAGTTTACCCAGGGAGTTGGAATAGTGGCTTGTATTAAACCTTCCCTCCACTCACGGATAGTTTGTATTGTTGGCACACAGTGCTGCATGTATTACTATTAATGTGAAGTATTTGGTGATCTCATCACGTCTGGCTGTGTGTGTGTGTGTTGACTTGAAGAAAGACTGAAGAAGGAAAAAGACAAACTCATGCAAGCAGGTTGAGTCATACACGGAGATAAGGGTGTAATCGGTATTTGCAGCGACCTGGCAAACCTGTCTTACATTTTCTCATAGCTAAATTCTATTTACCAGCTGGTTCTTTTGTTTTGAATAAAGCTTATCATAATTTCTAAAGACTAACCATAAACCTAGCTCTAAGATCTGTATCATATCGAGTAATGGCCAATATTAGAGATTTTTTTTTATTGATTGATAAACAAAACATCTATTTTTACATTTACATTACCTTTGCATCATCTAATGCTCTCTTAAAAAACATAATAATAATATATGTTAAATGCAATATTTAGCAAATCTTAATGTAGCATTTAAAATGATTTAGAGAAAATAGAACAGAATTTTAAAGCTGTGCGATTATTGGTTATTGACCATAACATGAAAATAATTGTCAGCTTATCAGTATCGGCCAGAACTAGTGACATAGTTTGTCACTAAAAATAGATATTTTTTGAAACCTACAACAACTTAAAGGAAATACATTTGCTGTCATAGCATGACTAACAGTGATCAGCTGGGTAACTTCTCCTTTACAGACCTTTCAGGAACTTGGATAATGTCTAGCATTGACTTTGACCCTTGAGAGTCTATAGTTAGAGATTTCAACTGGAACAATAAGGACATTAGGAATGTTTATTAAATTGTTGAATATATGTTTTTAAATATACATTGTAAATGTAAATATAAATATAAATATTTAGTGTGCATATTCTATGATTTATGGCCAACAGGTGAGAGAGAACAGAACATCTCAACCCCCTGCTAAAGTCCTTCAGGCCCCTACTTGGCGCACCTTGAGAACCCACAGATCAAAGGTCGAGGGGTCAGATAAACAGCTCTAGCAGCAGGAGTCACGGGTGAGGTCAGCGGGCGATAGCTGATACTTTTTTGCCTCACTGCTTAGAGCCACAGCGGGGTCATCCGGAGCCCCTCGACACGCCAGCTGCTTTAGTCATCATTATTGTTCGCTGGCTCCTATTCTGTTCAAGTTGAGGAATCTTCTGGATTGATTTACTGTGTTGTGCTATACATGCCCGCAAGCTATGGAGTGTGGTTGTTACCCTGACAACCTGGGGGCTTGGCTATATTTATATTTCTTTCGGACAGGAGAAAAACCCGAGACCTGATGCTTTGTCCAGGCTAGAGTTATTACTTTTCTGTGAGAGTAATAAAATTGAACTGCGGTGAAGGACATACTCATTTGACCCACTCAAAAAAAAAAAATGTTGCAAATAAAAATGTTTACAAAGTACAAAATAAAATGTATCACATAACACAATGCACTGAGACAGTTCCGCACGGATGCTGTTGCTAAGATATCAGGATATTGCACTGTTGCCATACACAGCCAGATAATAAAATCTTGGCTTCTTACTACAGGATAAAAGCAGATAATGGTTCTAGATGGTATCCGGATCCCAACAGCAGCTGGTCCGATAAAATTGCCGGTTCCCTCAATCACGCTAATACTGTTACAGTCTAAGTAGAGTAGTGTGTGTGTGTTTTTTAGCTTAAAGTCTTAAAGGAACAGACGACCACAACAGCATATTCCCATTTACACATTCCATTAGCCTTCACACCCAGCCATCACTCACAGTACTGCACCTGAGCACTGAAAAATGGCCCATTTCATGCCCTCGAAAGAGGTCGTGATCCTCTGTTCCAGCATGGTTCCCACTTCTCTGCTGCTGAGATTACTACTTGACAAAAAAGAGCCATTTTTATGGGCACACACATATACATTGTCTATGTATCATGCATGAAATCTCCAACAAAGCAGGGTTTCAGCCCTAGGGACGAATCTCTGTGTTAGCTGGTTGACTTAAAAGGTATGGCACCATCTTGTCTGGATTTGGGTTGGGGAGGATGGAAGCGTCAAACACATGGTCTCTAAATACAGCATGCAAGAAACGCTCTCTAATTAAGATCTAAGAGGGATTACAGCATTAATTCTGAAGGGAAAACCCTGTCGTGTGAGAATTAAGTTAGCACACACCCCTCCTTCTAATTTTGGGTGCTGGAGGCGACTTCTAGAACGTGTAATGTGAGGTGAACGAGTCAAGTAGTCATTAGTGAGTGCGGCTTTGTTAAAAATTAAGATAAGTCCGATTTCAGACCCATCGTGAAATGTCACAATCCTCATTATCTGACTAATCTTAGTCACTGCTAAGGGGGAAGTCATCGACTGTTAAAATACAGTCATCTTGTCTTGTGAGGGGACCACCCACTGGTACCCTTCTCCTCTTCACCCTGGTGGCTCGCTCCCTAGGCACACCCTGTCAAACTGGTTTCCTGTGAAGCGTCTTTTAAGAAAAGGAGCATCTGAATCTGCTTGCTCTAGGCTTATCCGAGGGTATATTAAAGAAATAATCCAGGTTCAATACAAGTTTAGCTGATCTCAGATCTCTTCCCTACTTTTCTTTCTTTCCTTCCTTTAAAATGGAAATTATGGTGAGACACTGACAATAGAAGTAAATGAGGCAAATTTTTGGAGGATTTAAAATAAAAACATGAAGCTTATAATTCTTCCATTAAAATATATGCATTTATTTGATCAAACAGTAAAAACAATAATACTGTGAAATATTACTACAATGTAAAATAACCTTTCTAGATTTCTTTTATGAATAGAAAGTTTAAAAAAAAAAAAAATCAACATATTTGAAATAGAAATCTTTTGTAACATTATAAATGCCTTCACAAGAAGATGAATTTTGATTCATTTATTGCATGCTTTCTCAAACTTTGAACAGTAGTGTTTAAGTTAAGTTAGTTTTTTTTTTCATAAGTGCTGTTGGTTGATCTTAGCTCGTAATGAACCTGGAATATATTCCTTTAATCTAAATTGACTACAGTAAAGGTTGAAAGTGCTTCCTGCTTCTGAAATACGGCTGAACAGACACGTACACCCTCCCAAGGGACGCCAAAGTCTACGCTTGTCTGTTCACAAGCGAGAGAAAGTGAAAGAGTGTGCTGGTGTGTTTGACCTCCCTATAGGCTGCTGTAACAGAACCTGCGCTGATCTCAAAGCTCTTTTAAAGAGCAAGTGTTTGTCATTAGGAGGAACTCTGTTCCCGTTAGTCCTCCGAGATCACATCAAAACCCCCCCATTCACCTCGAAACACCCCTAGCTCTCAGCATGAGGACCTAAGGCTGATAACCACAACAGGATTAAAACCAGGCTGACAGAAACAATCCTCAGTCTTCTCAGACTCACCGACCCAGGGAAGGTCATCGTTAAAAATCAACCGCAAGAGACGAAACATAGAGGCTAGTTGAGAGCTTGTTAAAAGAAGTCCTGCTATAAGATTTCTGGTCATCTTTCTAGTGCAGGATTATAATTCATATTTACAACACGAAGTTCTCAACAGTATCAACAGATTACATTAACATAGTTTAGCATTCATGTCATTCGAGTAGATCTACACCAAATCGGAGCAGATTTTTTACATTTCCTACCATATTGATATGTTGATTTCCAACCATTAGAATAGTGAACTATAATATTTTATGGAAGCATTGTTTATTGTGATTTTTAATATTAATATTTGAAAATTTAGAAATATTTTTTAAATAGTGTCGTTTTGTGCCAATAAAATGAAGAAATTAATTTTCAATGTATTGATTAACAAATAAATTACTTTTCGAATTTTAATATTTAAATAAATAGACAGGGTTTTTTTATTTATTTAAATATGTAGTTAAATGTTACAAATAATAAACTGACAAATTGTCTGCTGTTAATTAGGACAGTTTGTCTTACAATATAGTCTAAATTTCATTGGTTGATACATGAATTAACTGTCTTTGACTAACAGATGGATAAATAAAAGCAAATTAATTAGAAAAGAAATTGGCCAATGCTTTGTAAAACCAACTTTTAAACTGCATTAAAAAAAAAAAAAAAAAAAAACCTTGAACAGACCATTTTCCAAATGCTTTTCTTTGTTATTGAGTTAATTCATTATTTTGTTACATTAATACATAAAATTAAAAACACAGTCTTATAAATTCCCATTTATTTGTAATTTTTAAAAGTGATGTAATTTTATTTATTTCAATTTCAATTTTTAAATGAATGAATTATTAACCCATTCTTCTGGCACTCAGTGTTCCAAATAAAAACTCCTTTTATCTGAGGTAAAAGTCCTTCATAGTTTGTTTATTTTCATACATGTAAGCAAAAAGAACCCACATTTTTTAATGAATGTGCCTGAAATTCCACAGGTCTTGCTTTTAAGAGACCAATGAAGGAAGTTACAGAGACTCATCAGTGCTAAACATGTGAGTCACCGACACAGAATCAAAACAAAGTTGTATCGTTAACACTAATAGAATGAGCAGGAAATGAGAATGACCAAACAATCTGTCGACACATTCTAAGATGAGTCACAGTATCTGAAAAGGGCACAATAGGAAAAAAAAAAAAAAAAAAAGATCTGGCTACCGAATGAACAACACTTGAAGTATGCCTGTGGGTGCAAGATTGAAATGTTGGAGAACTCTGACCCGCAGAGGGCATCACAGAATATGAACTCTAGACACGGACTGACAGAGGGACCTTTGAGATGCATGAAAGGTCCATTGAGGGCTGTCAGAGTTGAGTTTAGACGGGAATGATGGCAACAAGGGAGAGGGCTGGTGTCGTGGCTCATATCAGCGTGCTCTCTTTCTTCCATTTCATCTGTTTTGCCAAGCAGGGGCTGCCGGCCTTGGCAGCAGGCCACAGGGGGGCGAAAGGAGGGGTGCAGGTGTGTGTGACGCTGGCCACAGAGGGCCCAGTGTTGTGCTCACTATCAGAAGGGGAGTGCTCGGAGAGATAGGTGAGTCAAGGGCTGAGGTCACCCTGTCTCTGGGAGTCTCAGATAAAGCCCTGGAGGAGTTGTTATGGGGGGCTCTGGAAGAGGTTAGCAGGCTCTTACCAGGCGGTTTGCAGCCCACACAGGCCTGTCGATGCCTTATCAGGCTCGTCGTTCCGAATCATCCATCCACTCACACCAGCTTAGATAAACCCAGGACGGAGCTCTGTGGGACACCACAAGCCTGTGACAACAAACGGAGTGGAGGGATGGCAGCAATGCTGAGTGAGGTGCCAGGAATGGTGGACGGAAAATAGCCACTGTACTTGAGCCAGAAGAGATCACATCTCTAAAGCAGACTCTTCTGTTCTATCAACAGCCGAAACTTAGTAAAGATAGTAAAGATCCCCTTAATCAACTCCTTATAAGCCTTAAGCCTCAATCAGACCTTCTCAGTTATCATAGTTAGCTAGTTAATCTTAATCAAACAACTACAACATAGTGTAGAGTAGCCAGACCTTTTCTTTTAGCAGCAATTATGCCAAAACTTGTAAATTAAAAAATAAATAAATGCAGTTTTGCACTCCCTACATTGAGCCCATGGCCTTGGCATTGCTAGAACCATGATTTTTTTTTTAACTTCAGGAATGTCAATGACAAGAATGATTACTTTGTCCTCAAAAAGCTCTCATTGTATCAAACCTTTACCTCCTAAACACAACTTTGTTTTCAGGCAAAATGGTTGTGTAGCATCAGTCAACCAGATTTTTGCGCATAATATGCATCTGATGGTCAGCATACAAACTCTGAGTAGTTTGTAGAATTTATTCTTTCAGGGTGAGACGAGTTAACACCATCAATATCTAGCAGACAATGTTAACATCTCTTCCAAGACAGCACCGAGAGAAAATACTGTGTGGAAGAACTTTGATGTTAAGATAAATTAATTACTTTCTTCTTCTGAGGACTTGTGTGTGTGTGTGTGTGTGTGTGTGTGTGTGTTTTGTTACAAAGGATGTGTGTTAATGACACGTTAGTTTATCTTCCTCCCGCTCTGAAATTACTCTTGGGCTGCGCAGAGGTGGATCTTCATATAATTAAAATATGCTAATGCCGTCCATACATTTATGTCTAACAAGTTTCAGTCAATTAAAGGAGCGAACAGCAGACCATGGCGATAACTCACAACCAATCACAAAGAGGTGATGATGTAAACAAATGAGGGCCATTTAGTTTCATGAAAGTTCTATAAGGTTCTACTTCGCTAGTTCTGCTCAGGTCCTGAAGCTGTACGAGAAAATGGAGGAAGTAATTTCCAAAGCTACATGAGCGTTTGATTGTGTTTGTCCAAACACTCATTATTTTCACACTTCGTTTTTTCCTTGCTTATCTAAAAGACGCTCACTCAAACTCCTCCAGAACAACACTCATCACTGCATTAGTCACACAAACACAGACTTTAGCCTGGAGACCCAATTCACTGTCTAGGCCAAAGCCATTTGTGTGTTGTTATAATCAATCATTTAACTGGTTCTAATGGAAAAAGGACAAGCAAACAAACAGAGTAAGAATCAAGTAAATCACCAAAAAGAAACCTCTCGGCATCCTGTTACGTACAGAAGCGCTGCATAAGAGAATCTCACAAATGCTTAATGTTTGTCAGTGATTAACATTTGACATTTGAGACCACCGTTTCCACAAGAAAACACAAAGCCGATCGCGTCGGTCTGGAACCCGTTAAGCTTGTGTGGTTTAGAGGCTAATCCAGCTGTTTCAAAACCCAGAGATGGATGAAACTCTGATTAGGGTAGCGGATCAGAGGAGATATATTTGGACTACTGTGAATACCCAGAGGAATAGAAATGGCAGGAGCCACTTTCGTCTCTTCTGTGTGTCATAGATATAATTGGCAGAAATGCTCGCTAGTTAGGACTGAGTGAGAACTGAGAAGGTGTAAATTACCAGTGAGCATAGCATGACTTCTAGGCTGGGTGTCTCGAGCTTCAAAACTGAGGTTGCCGAGATTGTGTTTAAGATTTATATGAGAAACTCTCTGCAGACAGGGGTGGGAGGTCAGAAAGAGAAACTTCAGAGGCCACCCATAAAATTTATGCTGTCTCTAACATCAGAGGGTAGATATGAGCATTGCTTGTCTATATAAATCCTTCAAGAGCAGCGCCGCCCTTCCTTCTACACCTCCTCCAGGACAGATTCTCGATCTCATTTACATGTCTGAGTTTTTTGGCCCATTGTGAATTAAACAGACTGTTGTTTTCAATACAAGTCGAGTTCATTTGATGACATTTATGGCATGTCGATTACCACAAAAAAATTAGTTTGACTCTTCCCTTGTTTTTGGATACAAAAAAACAAAAATCCAGGTTATGATTGAAGCACTTACAATGGAGGTGAACGGGGTAACTTTTTTTTCTGGATATACAGAAATTCTGTATATTTTCACAGTAAAATTGAGTTAACACACATTGATTAGGTCTTGTAGCTGTACTAACTGAAACAGTGGGTATTTTAACATTTACATATTGGCCCCATTCACTTCCACTGTTAGTGCCTCTCTGTAACAGATTGCTTGTTTTTGTTTTGTTTTTTTAATAAAAGGAGGAACAAGAGTAAATACATTTTTATGGTAATCAACATAATGCTACGAGCACTGTCGATTATACAATCCAGAATATTCTTTTATGTGAAAGAAATGCCAACTGTTCTCGTTGTCTATGTTTTTGAGACTCCTTCTAGTTGGTGCTTGTAGAAGCTCAAATTCATTTCACCAAGCAGAAAAATGCTTTGAGTAAATGTGTTTTGTTTGCCTGGGTAACAGGTTTCATTTAAGGAGGTGAACACAATCACTAAGACAGACAGAAAAGCGTTAGTACACTAAGCACATCCTCTGTTTGAGCAATAAAGCTGCTGCCAAGGAAGACTGTGCTTCCCTCCTTTCCTTGTCATCTTTACGTCAAAGTCCATGTGAGCTTTTGGATTTATTTTTTTTTGGGACACATGCCGTACCCTTATGTACAATGATGTATCACCGCTGCCATTTGCGATTACTGTAAAAGCAATGTGACACGGGCAGCCCCTCAATGAAAGAGCAAAGAACAAACAAAGAACATCACATATGCTACAATACAGCCATTCAGCCGAGAGTGGCAAACAGGGACCTGCGGTTAATCTGAAAAGATTTCTCTGAGAGTCTCTATATTGAAGAACATCCATATTTAATCACAGTATCTGGAGTAAAACATCATGCCTTCTGTGAATCATACACTTGCTTTATTACTGTATTTGCTAGAAACGTCTCGTATTCGCTGCTGGCGACGGGAGGATGGAAAACGGAATGATTTTGTAATGGCTTCTGGCACATCCATTATTCAATATGAAATACCTTGAAAGTTTATTTTACTGTGCTCCGTCTCGCACTTCGAGCTGCCATTTCATATGTGGCTAAATTGATTCAGCAGTGTTGTGCGGGGTGAACCGTTCCGGCCAATTTATCATGCAAAAGGTAAGCCTGAGTAACAGAGGACATTGGGAAAGGGAGATACAAAGGCGATTGTGTGGGCACATGCTGATTGGTTTTTAAACAGGTTCTTCAGTCAGCTCTCAGAAGATAAGATGGCCATTAATGACCACAGAGTCCAGCTCTTCAGAAATGACTGATGCTTTTTTTTTTTCAAATCAGCAGCCTGACAGTTTGAATCGATATCGGTTTGGTCTTTAACGATACAGTTGGATTAACTAATCCCACAACAATGTGATTCAGAGAGTTTTTGGAAACCGAAGCCTTCTCAACAATCAAACAACAATGTTGAGGAATTTACAGCAGAGGCGAGTCTGATAATTATTGTTCTATATTTATATGCAGAATGATGGAATGTTGAGCATCAGGTAACACAGCTTTTGCGGCATGCAAAGAAAGACAGATTGAAACCGTGGGAGAGAGAGATGGTGACGGAGCATGAAAGTGATGGAGAGGAAGAAAAACACAATAGCTCAAAATTGAGGCAGTAGAGGGGGAGTATTGGTGGCAGGAGGGGAGGTTGAGAGGCAGTGCCACCAATCTAGTTATAACCCCATGTAGTGATTGCTCTGCAAAACTTAGCAATTACACCAGTTCCTTCCTCCGTCACAGACTACTATGCAATCAGACTGGCCTCTTTTAAATTGCAGACGAACACTGACCAAAAAATGCCCACTGTGTTACTGCCATGAGGGAAAAAGTCAATTCAAACTAATTAACATCTTAATAAGGAAATTTCAGATGCTTATAATTTTTGGCACACACTTGCTACATTATCATGTTGTTAATAAAACTACTTTTAAATCACATACTTTTGAGTCATGTCCAAAGGTCTGAGACGACTAATTGAATACAATTTTTCTTCATTTTAAATCATATGCTCAGCATAATAGTTTGAGTTTAAAGCTGAATTGAAATGTGAACATGAATTTCTGAATGCATTCAAATAAATTCTTACAAAACGGAACATTTTGTTATATTTACTCACCCTCTTGTCGTTCTAAACCAGTATTTTTTTAAATCTTGTATCTTTTTTTTTTTTTTTTTACTTGAATCAAAATCTTATTCTTTACCACATTATCCAACACAATTACCCCATAAAGTAAGGTATTACTGCCAGTATTTATGCTCTAATTATGGAAAAAGCGGTTTTTAATTTTGTTTTAAACAAAAGAATTTTGGGATCCAACAACACTGTCATTGCATGGGAAAAAAACAAACTTTTTTGCATTATACAGAAGACAGAAAGTCATACAGGTTTGAAACCGCATGAGAGTGAGTAAATGATGACAGGTCCCTTTAATGACAACAGCATGAATCTAGAAATAGTTCATAATCGTAAATATTTTAATTCTTTGGATCCCACCGTGTGTCTGTTTGGATGGCATAGCTGTAATGTAGTCAAATTGCGTAAAGTCATTAAGATCCTGGTCACATCGGTTAACTGCAGGCAGAAGCTAATGATCGGATGAGAGCTGGAGAGAGTGTTTCTGAGCTGATTTGGATCTAGGGAACATGTGTTGAATCATTTACGCTGTTTACTCTGTGCATCAGAAGGTGTTAGACTCATGCATGTTATTTTAAAAATCTGAGAGCGGGCAGTAATACCATTCCCACACCAGTCAGCTGTATAACAGCTTCAGGCTTTTAAAACATAATGTGCATCCTTTTTTTCTTTTCTCGACGTACTTTAGTCAATGTAAATGTAATCACCTTCAAGAGAAAAGCTGTTCGGTATGGTCTGAAGCAGTAAACGTGACAGGGTTTGTAATGCAATTTAAAAAGCACATCTTTTGTCAGACACACCTATTGTTCTAATTCATATTTATATAATACGAGTTTCCAATAACCTCTTTGAACACCTGATGTCTTTGAAATGCAGCAAACACAGAGATTAAATAGGTTTTTATTTTTGGAAAGCCAATAAACCAATGATGCATAACGCATAGGAACCCATGCTGTGCGTTTATATAGCAGACACAGATCCTTTTTTCAACCCATCCACTAGATCTTCAAGTCCTCTAGACCCAAAGTTCAAGCATTTCACCTAAAGGCCATGGAAAACCAAAAGGTCAGTTTCTGAAAGTCCTTTTCAGTGCATATTTATGATGAAGCGGTTTCAAAAAGACATGCTGAGAACTATGCTAGTCCACAGTCTCCTGCCTTAGAGGCAAAATATCACTTGTGGCCTTTCTCTAAAATACAGTTTGATTCAAGGCCTGCTCCTTCAAAAGAATATGAAGCCTAGTCATTATAAGTTGATCTCGGCTGGGGATCTGATGAAGAAATGAAATCTGCCTTAAAACTTCAAAGGACTTCACTTCAGTTCAGGCACCTGGCTGTCCAGCACACTTCCCAGCCCAGTGCTCCTGGCAAAAAGGGTGAAACGGGGACTTTTTAATCAGATAACAAAGCCTAGAAAGACAGGATAACCTTCAGAAATACTGTGGTGTGATATTCCAGCACTAATTTTGAATAGTGGATTATTTTTAAATCAGCTCTACTCAAATTTTAAGTGCCATTGTGGCACACGGCACAGCTGAAAAATAGATGTAGGCCTTGAAACAGCGGTATTCATCTGTTTATGAATTCACCTGAATAGGGCTGCTGGCACACAAAAAAGAGCGATGAAGCTGAATTTTTTCGTTATGTTCCTGTGTGCGTATGTGTATGAGCAAAGGCACATCTGTTTGTGGGGTGTGTGCGATTTGGGTGGGGAGGTCGTTGCGGGTCTGTGTCTGTGTGCGCTTTAGAGGGGAAATGGAATTTTACCCTGAAGCCATCTGCATTACACTTTGAAGACAGAGTCATTTTTGTTGGTCCTAACCACACCCGCCAACTACCCTCTTCCCAATAAACTGCACAAGACCAGACTTGACATCCAGTCCGATGAACAGAGCAGACCGTCCCTTGGTGCCAGTTTGTGGATCTCTATCTTTAATTTCTACAAATCATAATTATAATTAGGGATGCATGATATATTAATACCGTATTGCTTGTAAGCAAATATTAGAAATTTGTAATGTACTGGCATCAGTGTTATTTTAGTTTCATTTATCATTATTTACAAATAATATTCAGCTTTAATTTTTAATTTTAGTTTTTGTTATTTTGTTACACGCTTTTGTCATTATTCATTATTAATTCATTTGAAATAGTTCTATTTAGCTTTATTTTATTTCAGTTAAGTTTTAATCAGTTAGTTTTTCAAATTTTAATATGTGTCATTTATCAATCAGCCATAACTATATAAAAAACAAATAAATAAAAACATATTGGCTAACTATTTTGGACAGAATTTTAATACCAGTGCATCCCTAATCACAATCATAAATAAGACTGCTTTAATATCGTTATTTTCTTTCATAGACGGCAATAAGAGTGAATGGAGAGCCAAAATAGAATTCAAGTTGAATTTAACAGAATTACAAAAATTATAGTTTTTAAACCGGCTCCTGGTAAATATCCCTCATCTGCCATTGGTCAAACAAACAGTCCCACACTAAACGCACACCATTAGTTAAGCCAGTGTTGCTGTTGACGGGCAGGTCAAGATGTTCAAACAAACAGAGCAATGTTCTGATAACACTACAGAGCCACAGTGTTGATACCTTTTCACGTAAATCAACCAATTAATTTCTTAGTTTAATATTGAGTATTTTTGAAAAAAATAAAAATAAAAATAAATAAATATAATAATAATAATAAATATATATTATGACAATAATGCTCAATTTAGAAGAAAATTTCAGATGGTACTTAGAGGTTTTTGCATCTGAACTCTTCATATGTGTGTATATATATATATATATATATATATATATATATATATATATATATATATATATATATATATATATATATATATATATATATATATATATATATATATATATATATATATATATATATATTGTTGAGTAACATTGAAAAAATTACGCTCTTTTAGAAGAATCATCTAAGACAAACTTGAAACTTAAATGAAACACATCTGAGCCACTGGGAGAAGCACAGCCTTCTCCAAATCTCTGCACAACCACCCACTATAACAGAGCAAAAACATTACTATTGTAAATGACTGACAGAGAAATCAGAAGCAGCTGAAAGAAAGGGGTGTTTATCATGTGAATGTTTGTCGTTTTTCTTGAAATACTGTGTGAAAGCATTGAATGGACAGAAAGAGAAATGCAGGACATAAACATCACTTGTACAGAAACATCAGAGCTTTCAACTATCAGGTTCCTGCAGCCAAACCTTCTGTTCCTTCAAAGCATGCGGTTCAGAAAGACCTGCAGACCTGCAATGTTTTTGTTCAAATACTTGTCAGGCCTGGGCACACCGTTATGGCATCACTATATACTGTAGATTTCATTTTATTTAAAAGCGGGGGAAACAAAGCCAGGGCATCTTCTGAACTGGATGAGAAGATAAAGTCAGCTTTGCTTTGTAGTTTCAATCATGCAGAGGGATGCAGCATAGCCACTGGCAGCGAGAGCCAGGACGAGGGCAGCCAGTTTCCTCCCTGCCGTTTTACCGCACAGCTCCTGGGGGCACTCAGGATTCAGTTACCACAACAGCACAAGCTAAGATAAGATTTAAAAACACTTTCCCTGGCCAAGAACAAGAAATGAGCCCCGGATTCCAATAAAACGCAAACACCTGAGGAATATATGAGTAAAATCAAAACAATATTGAATATGAAGGAGCGCTTTGTCTTCAGAGTTTCGTGTTGGAGTGTCTGCTCAAGTCATGTTTGTTTTGAGTCAAAATGGTTGGTAATGCAAATTACGTGACAAAGAGAGCTTTATAAGTCTAAATATTTTAGGCAGGAAGTAAAACTACATATACTGATTTTTTTTAAGTGATCTTGCAAGTTACATCTATATGCCAATAGATCACAGCTAGCGACAGTCTTTATGAATGATTTTAAATGACTTATTCATGGAATCAAAGAATAACTCAATGCAAATGATATGACTAAAAATAACTGTTAATGCAAATTTATGTGACCATACTGTATACTGTTAGTCTGTGCATTAGTTGTGAGAATTTTGTGTGATCTTTTCTGCAGGTTACATCGATATACCAGTAGGTCACGACTAGCGACAGTCTTTAGGAATGATTTGAATTGAATTATTCATTGAAATCAAAGAAAAAATAACTGTTAATGCAAATTACAGTATGTGACACAAATATCTGTTAATGCAATTTGTGTAACTGTGTAAACTTCATATTCTGGTAGTCTGTGCATTAGTTGTGAGAATCTTTTGTGACCTTTTCTGCAGGTTACATTGTGACAGTTTGTATAAGTGATTTGAATTGAATCACTGATTGAGTCATTCAGTCATCTGTTTTGTTCAAAACCACCAATTCAATTCAAAACGCATGTAAGTGACTGTTATCAAATAGTTCACTGTTTTGTTCAAAAACATAAATTCATTCCATGACGCCACTGCTATGTGCTGCTTGGAGACCCACAACAGTGAATTTTGTTCTGGCTCCATTTTTAACTTGGCCGGCAGATCAAAAATAGACAAAGTAATTGGCAATGTGGTGTAACTATAATTTACTCAATGTAAGCTTGTTTAATGTGTGTGTGTATACACACATTTAAAATGTAAAAGCAATATCACAGTCAAAATGGTAAATGTTGGTTTAAATATCAATTTCAATGCCAAGGGAAAAAAACAACAACTTAGCAATACAATTCTCAAATAGGCCTAAATATATAAATAGAGAGACAGAGACCCCATCTTTAGTTCTTAGCTGGAAAAGAGTGTTGAGATGTTTAGCAGATGAGAGGGGAAGTATCGGCACTGCAGCCCAGGATGGTGCAGCGTCTGATGCTGCAGATAAAACGGATCAGTCGTAGCACTGAACCATTGGCTGCCTCGGCCCATCTGAGACACGAGAGCCACTGGGGTGAGTTCATGAAAAGGATCAAACATGCTCCAAAGCTTTACAGAGATATGATACGTTACCCTTCCGCATGCCTGAGTTAGCAGTGTGCAAGAAAATAAGAGAAATGATATTGAAAGTTCTAGTTCTGCCGCCTGAACTGAATAAAACAGAGACTTTGAACCAAGTAAAAAAGGCGTATGACCAGAAATGGGTCAAGTTTGGCAAGTTAGCATGGCGAAGTTAACCCTAGTTGACCAAAAAGCATCTTTCTTTATTGACATCTGTTCCAAAGTAGCTGTGGGTTGTGATAAAATAGTTTGTTTTTTATATTAGCAGTGTCAGATTTAGTTTGGAGGGTTCTTTAAGGTTTAGTCCACCCAAAAATCTTTTCATTATTTACTCACCGTCACGTCATACCTTTAATGGCATCAATGTACTTACATTTTTCTCGTCTACAACCTTTAACGTCACAGCTAAGTATGGTTGTTAGTGAAGGGCTTGAGACTAGCGTTCTTGTGGTGACCTCAGCCAGTCAGTCATTTCACTGAGATGAATGGAAATGCTATGATGATTCAAATCTGACGTCAACACCATAATGCTGTTTTGCTTTCTGAGTTTTTGCTGCATTTTAAGACAAACTTCTTGTGAGCATTCTGAGCATCAGACACAGAAATTAAAAGGGAAAAATCCAGCGCTTGTATTCCTTGGTATTGCGTCCGTGTGAGGAACATTGTGTTTCGTAGGTCAATTTCATTAAACGACAGCCGAAATGTGGTCATGAGACCACTGCATGGGCCTGAATCAAACAAATACTTCAGCTTGTGTCTCCTATATATAGAACAGCAGAAGATTAGCACACTGCCCAGAGAAAAATACATCGCCTCTTATCTCCAAGGAACACACTTGAAGAAATTTTTTCTGCAAATGTGTGTGCAGCCCCAACGAGAGGGGGATAGAGTGAGCCGGGGAGCAAGAAAAGGAATTAAAACTCTTCACCTGCAAATAGTCCACCTAAGATGCTGGGAACACCAAAGGCACAGGCTTTTAGCTTAAATACCTTTAGTATGAGATCTACGATAAGCGCTCGAAAACCTCCCAAGAATGGTGTTATCTCTGACCGCTTTGAATGCGCTTACAGGTATTTCCAAATAAGGATGTAAAAAAGAAGTTGAAGTTGGTCAGCTTGTGGTTAAATTTAGTGTGCTATCACCCTAAGCTTTCAGTGTGGATGCTAGCAGACAGCAACTAAGTTCCTTTCAAATATATTATGGCCTCATGTCGCTGGAACGGCACTTCAGAAGATGAAGTGGACTCCTTAAAGTGCACTGAATGTGCTGGTGACTTGTTATAAGCAGCAGAATTATTTATGTTTATACATTTATGAATAAATACCAGATATATCACTGTAGTTTTAAGACCAGCTGTCGGATGTGTTAAAAATCTGAAATTAGGAGCAGCCAAAAATATACTGTGCTTGGTTAGCATTGTAAAAAAGGGGGACGGACACATCTGACTGCAATCTCTTCCTTTCTTTCTCTTGCACAGTGGCTTTTAGTTCACTTAATGGCTAATATGAACACTTTGAATAGAATACTTAGCCCTGCTATTAAAAAGCTGCCATTTTGAAGGCAAAAACCATGGCTTTTAGATGTTACACAACTCATTTCAGTGGAGGTTAATGTTGAATGTGCAATTGCCTCATTTGCTGTGAGGAAAATTACAGGACAGGTCAATAGGATTATTAGCATAGCATAGTAAAGTGGAGGCCATGGGGTGACAAAATGGCAGACTGCTGGTATAGCGAAGCCTACAGGGGTCTTTCAGATATATCCCTCACCACTCCAGCAATTTTCTTTTCCGATGGCCTTCTAAGAAGCACCGCTTCCTCAGACTTGATATTCAGCGTAGCACACTCCTAGTTTTCCTCCATGCACATCTACTGGACTTTTAACATAGGGCCCATTGTACTTAACCCCTCTGGATGGTAAATAAATCAATTTGTGCTGAATGCAGAAAGTGCTGTCACACAGGATGAATAAAGAAACAAGGGATTTTGAGGAGAGGGAGCGAAAAGGGCAAACACCCAGAGGTGGGATTTATTGAATAAATAGAGAGATGGATCCGTCCTAAAGTTTCCCTCAAATGACAACTGAGAGAAGAAAGACAGTCAGATCGGCTAGGGAAGACTGTTACTTCATCCTGCTCTCTGCGGTACTTCCATCACAAAAGCAGCAGCAAAACAGGGAAAATGTGTGATGTCGGTGCAGATAGTGTAAAAAAAAAAAAAACTCCCTTAACCATTAAATTTGCATGTGAAGGGAGATAAAGACCCGCTCACGAAGACAGGAATTTTGGGAGGTGTCACAAAAGCCCCTTAGGCCACTGTTCTCGATGTGCCGAAACAGGTTCAGGAAGGGGGGGAAAAAAAAGTAGGCTTCTTTTCTCCCCGATGTGAACCGAAGCAGATGTGCGCCGGTTGTGTGTACATAATCAACCATTTACCTCTACTCCAACTTTCAACCTTTTAAAATCGCATTAGAACGGTGCACGCTGAAACAACACAGAGCTCTGAGGGAGCTCCTCCAGCCTGCGAGAGCTGGAACTAATTTATCGCATGAGAGGATGCTTCTTCCCCTGCCTCTCGGGAGGGGAGCAGGTCGGCTGCCTGCCCTAATCATTTTCACCATGAGGTTTACTGAATGTTTAACCTGTCAAAAATCCAGTGCTATCCGACTATGGCATGTAAAGTCATGCGGCAAAGCCGTTTTGGAAATTTGAAAAGGGAATAATAAATTGAGTTGCAATTGATTTTCTATGCCATGCATCTTTGGGAGCCCTTTTGTTTGACAATCCTTAATGATACTCCTACGAGTGATTTTAGTGGGCATGAACTTGCAGTTGAACTTCCTCCTCTGAGATTTGGGTTCAAGGTTTTCATCTCCGCAATGTTATTTTTTTTATCGTGCACTCCTCCAGCCGCAGCCTCATCCACCCATTCATTCATACTCCCTTTCGCTCCCACCAGTAACCCTTTTAAATCACATAACCAGTTTAATTTATTACTTAGGCGCACAAAGACAACAATTCAGCGCCTCTGAGCATGATTTAGGGGGAGGTGCTAAAAAGGGATGTGAACATGAGGGAAGAGGCCACTAAATTGTAAGTGGGAATAACATTTGACCCTTTTTCATTAGAGCTACGTACCAAGAGAAACCGCATGGTAAAGATGGATGACGTACATCTAAAATGGACCCAGTGACTTCAAAAAGGCTCCCACTTCCTCTTTCACTGGTATCCTCTGCAGCAATTGAAACTCTACCACGTGTAACTCCTGTCTGGGGGAGTTTGTTCCTGATTGTACAATGCAGGGTTGAAATTTAAATGTACCGGTAGTTAAAAAATTCTATCAACGTTTATTCACCCACATATTGTTTCAAAACTGAATGACTTGCTTTCTTCTGGGAAAGTCAAAAGAAGAAATTTTGAAAAATGTTTCAGTGGGGGTTTTTTTGTGTTTCACAGAAGAGTCATACAGGTTTGGAATTTTGTAAAGGTTGCAATACCCTACGATTTTTGCCCCGATTTTCCCCGATTTATAGTCTGAACAAGTTGAAGAAGGTCAGAGCCAGTCTACAGATTAGAGTTAGTGTAGAAAATCGCATAGTGTATGATGGTTACAGACTGATTTTTAGCTATAGACTATGAGACTTCCCTCCAGTCGGAGGATATCAAACATGTTTGATATTCATAGACGATTTTAGAACACATGTTGTTTTCATTTGCGTGTCTCATAGCAACAATGCAAACGTTTCTACATGAGTTTGTTGTGATCAGAACAACTTTAAAGTCTGTAGTATGAGCCTCAGTTGTTTAGTGTATGATGCCCAGTTTTCCTTTGTGACTATTTACAAAGTCGGTAAGTATATAATGTCTGGTGTTTTAAAAATGTTCAGATTTTAAAAGTCATGTAGTGTATTACAACCTTAAATCATGACAACATTTTTGGGTGAATGGTCACTTTAAGAAATTCCTTCAACCATAAGCAAATTAATACCTCTCTGTGTTCTTTTTTTGGCTCAGACCGTGCTTGAGTTCATATTTGAGTTACTGTGTCAACCCTGCCACACTGTAAAGGATGCTGAATTGGAATGACAAAGAAAACTAAGAAAAACAAAGTTTCTAGAAAAACAAAGTTTAAAATTACAATTATGTGAATTTCCATTCATTATAATTCTACTTTCTTTGATTTAAATTCAAACTGCAACTGGAATTTACATGGCATTCTCAATTCAAGTCTAAATGGCACAACCTTATGCTCAAATCTGAAAGAAACATGCTTTCAAACAAATAGGCACATTGTCAATCTACGGAAAGAGCAATTAAAGCGCTAAATGTTGAGAATTCAGACCGTCTCTTCCGCTCGCATTGTTTGTGCCAAGCGTCTCTGAATAGGGCCGCCACCCGTCAAGCTCACGGTTCACCCCACATTACCTTTAATAGATTTAACCAACGTCAGTGCTTCCTTATTCATCCTGACAGCTCTGGGAGATCCTGTCCCTAACCCATGGAGCTCATGGGTACTCTAACCTTCTTTCCATCCGCCTCTCTCACTCTATCCGGAACAGATTTAAGAGAGGGGGAAAAAAAACTTTGCCTTCCTCTGTCATGCCCTTTTGGGTTCAAAGCGTCACTTAAAGAGGCGAGAGTGGCAGGCAGGAACGTCTCCTCACACATGGAGAAATGCAATCTGCACATCACAGACGGCATCAAAGCGACGGACCCAGAATGGGAATCCGGTTATCGTGCGTCTCCATGGCTGCCAGAAAGGTTGTGTGGCTTTGAATGTCAGCCTGAATTGAAGCGCTCAAAGCCTCAGATGGATATTTGACAGAATGTGATTTGGCGGGAGGGAGACGGGCAAAGGGCTGCTACAACTCGCAACCTTTTGTAGATGGATCTAAATGCCAGGACAAACATTTGACATTGATGAAATAATATCCTCCAGACCACCATTAACCACTACACGTGAACAAGCAGCTTGATGTATGTAAATCCTTTTCTGGGGGGTATTATCGACCTCAAAATGTATGGCTTAAAAAGTCTCGGATCAAAACGCACCATGTACGCTTCATGAACGCAAGCGGTAAACGCACTCAAATTGGTTCTACACTGTGATCTCTGAACTGATCGATACAACAACCCGAAGAAAGGGTGACTTATGACTCTTGTGCTATAAGCAAACTTATAAATAACATTCCAACAGCCACATAATTGCCACTAAAACTATATTGAACGACACAAGGTGGCCTCACCGTGGACCAACTAACCACGCTCTTGAGTTACCGCCAAAAAGAGCATGTTAAAAAACACGTTGTCTAGAAATAATTGGATGCTTGTCTAATCGATAGCCATCCCCGGACCCTTTCATTGACTGCCACGTCAATATATTTATATCACCGGCCCATAAATAAGCTAGAGCGGCCCAAAAGTGTCAGTTATGGCTCTTTAAACCATCCCATTAAACTCAAGATGGGATAAAAAACTCAAAAGACAGGAAGATTTGTTTGCAACCCCAATGGAAAATAAATAAACTTAAATGTATGTTAAATGCTTTTGTATACTAATACATATTCATATTTATGTATCTAATAAAATGCCCTGCAATTGTACTTTTAGGATACTAAACTGGTATACTTAAAGTCTGCTAATTTGGAGCAACTAATTTTGTATTTAATGCACTTTAATTGTGCGGAAGTAGTGCTGAAGTACAATTAAAGATATGCTTAGTATATTTGATTGTGCTAAAGTGGAACTATTGCAAGTATACGTTAGGCACACTTTAAGTATTTTGCATATAAAGATCGATATTATACAATTCTCATCAAAAGTGACATTAAAAGACATTTTAGACTTAATATTAAGAAATGTGCATTTTGCACAATACGCCAAATATATAATTGGTTTTGAATGACGCCAAAGTTTATATATAATTTTTATATAAGTAAGTCTCGAGTTATCTGTTAGTAAATATGTTAATAGATATTAACTGTCCTTGGTATGAAATAAATGTATTTTAAATATATTACTTTTTTACTAGGGCACTCATTAACATTCCGCCTTACATCCTGTCATGCTGCCAAATGCTGCTGGTGTGTGGTCTGCAAGAATCATTGATATTAATAAATAAATGCAGATAAACTTATCTGAGTCCAGTCGCTACATTTTATCAGCATTCTGATTATGAGCGAGAACTGAGTTTAATGCCTACAGTCAGTTCTATGGCGGATATTGATCAGAAAACCCTCAGCCTTGAGTGTTTTCTAAGTGAAAAGCAGGTCTGCAACCGGGAGGACTTGAATAAACATTGTTGTCACTTCCATATTTGATAGCACAGATGAGAATTCTGCTGTGAAAATGACGTTATTGTGTACAGCACACAAAAGTGAGCACTCTCATTTAAAACCCCTTAACTGTCACTCACAGTTTTGAACAGAGACATTATAGTGCACTATCCAAACTTAATTTTTTATAATTCATGAATGAAAACATTTTGTAACATGATTTTGATGTACCATTTCCATGGTAATGCAATGTCTGATTTTAAAATGGGTTTCAAAGGATGAATTTTGAGATTTTAAGTTTTCTACTGATAAATAATTTCTTATGATTTCTAATTCGTGATAGAGAAAAAGGCAACTAAGAAGACTTTCTGTGACAAAGGTTAGAATTTCTGTTATGATGTAGATTTTTTTCAGGTGCACTCTTGTCAGGTGCACTCTTGTAAATTAATCTATTACTTTTCCTACATAATTTTTTAACAGAAAAAGTGGTAAAATACCTATTTAGGAGTCTTAGATCTTTCCAACGATATATAGTTTGTCATGATTAGATTAGGATTTAATTGTAAAATAGTGAAGTAAACGTAGGCGTCCCACAGAGGGGACGGTGACAGTTAAGAGGTTAGAGCTTATTTCGGAAACCTTGAACTTGTGTCTCCCAGCTGTGCATCGCAACACTGCTGATATGCATAACAATATAAACGCAAGAGAACAATATTCCCTCAATGCAGCACTTAAGACCACCAACTGCCTTTTATCAACCAGCAATCTTGGGAAAAGACGTTTTAGTGCCAGTAACCAACACAGCAGCCCATCAGCGTACACAACCTAATGTAAGCATTCCCTTTGATTATGTGGCAAAAGGAGGGTTGTGGGACCAGATGAGTAGATAAGACCGGCTGAAGTCTCAGGGGGCCATTTTGGGTGGTACAGACAGCAGGTCTTCCTTCTTACCAATGCTTCGATTAATCCATTAGCAAATGGGAAGTGTGTCTGATGGACAAGAAAGACAAAGGAGGGATAATGTACATGTGTGTGCTTGTGTTCATGGGAGAGCAGATGCCTGGTCCAACACATGGCTCAAGTAATTTACTGTAAAACCCTGTGATGGAACATATGTGTGCACGCGTGCATGAGTGGTCGGGAATTTAAATATGAATAAATAATGACATAATGGCCTCTGCACTTCAACCCTTTTACACGGTTGGTCAAAAGCACATTCTGAAACCTTAACTGCCTGTCTCATCTTAGCCTGGATCCAATAATTTCAGAATAATACCCACAATCATTTTAGCACATGAAACATTGTTCACTTAGCCTATGCTCTCAGGTTTTTTTTTTCTCTTCCCACCATTTGAGACGAACAAAGCCCCAAAGCTGTAAAATGAGCTTTTACCATATGCTCCCATTGGCTCTTCCTGAAAGCAGTTCCATAGTTAGGCTTAAACTAAATGAATATGCAAATATGAATTAGACTTTTCTTTTCACTACATGTGTTTTCCTGTTTGATATCTAAGTGGAACTGACGTTAATCAGCTCAAGCCCTTGCCTGCCAATAAACAATGACAAAATTTTCCCCCATCAGGCCACGGTGGCATGAATATTTCGCTTGAATGCTTAAATGATCAGATGTGGGATTTCCTGGTTGAGATGCGGTTTAGTGTCGGTCTTAATGTAATTAGGATTTTTTTCATCTCTCATGCTAAACAAAGGCCTGTGCTTTCTGGTTCATCGAGCATTTCAGTTCCTCCTCACCAATCATATGTCATTCAGAGTGACGTCACTGATATGTAAACGGAAATAAAAATACAGCTGTGGTTTCAGTAACCCTAACTTAACCCAACAGAAATTTTCCAAGAGTGCATTTTACAAATGCACATTAAGGAATCCCCACGAATTTTTTTATTTAAAATACTACTATGATATCTGAAATCTTTTCAAGCATGCTACTAAATCCAGTCCACATTCATCAGTCCTTTAATCATGCAGCTTTCAGAATGAGAGGAAAAATTCTTCATAATCAGTATAAGGAAACGTTTTATCAGCCAGGTTATTTAACGATCGACAAATTAAATAATGTATTCAGGAAGCTGCACGGAGCAGGCTTTTCCTATAAAATACAACTAGAGCACATGTTCCAACCACTGAGCGCGCTAAGATGGCAGAGATGCTTTACCTGTTTGCATACAGATGATCAGTCTCCTGCTGACAGCACTTCAGAGAAACTGACCTTTCCAACACACAACCAAAAAGAGTCAGAGGGTCATAACAGCAAATACCCTTTGAGTAAAGGCTATAGGTTATGTGTGTGTGTGTGGGGGGACTCTTTGAAACTGCCCACATAGCTTACAGCAACGTCTGTGTGGGGGAAACAGACCTATACTAACATACCTTACATCTCAGGATAAATCATAAGATGTCATGTTCTGTCACTTAGAAACTACACTAGGAAATATTGAAGGACAGTATGCGTTCCCCAAGCAAGAGCATGAACCACACCCATCGCCCTGTCAGATCAGACAGAATCTCACAACAATAGTCTGAACTCAAACTGTATTTTCCAATGAATTTCCAGTGCATTTAAAATCAACAGCATATTCTTTGTCTTACAAAAAAATTAAATCAAGTTCTGCAAACAAGCTGACAGACAAGCATTATTTTGGAAAATGTCACATGATGAGCATTTCCTTCTGTGTGACGGAGCTTCCCTAATTTTATACTAAATACATTTAATTAGATTTTTTTTGTAAAAAGTCCAATGTGTATTGTACATGGCACAGTTTCATATCTAAATAGTAAAAAGTATTTTTAGATAGTATATGGGTAATTGACAAACAGCATTGTCAATTTATTTTATTATCAACAACATTCTAGCTTAAATTGTATATGCATAAGGGCTTTATAAGGGATATTGTATCTCTCAGGTCTTGTAATAGGCACTTTTTCCCCTACAATTTTTAAATACCATTTTGCCATTTTAAACACCAATTAGTTTAAATTTAAATGGTCCTGCAGTGTGACAAATGACTTTTGTAAAGCAAAAAATAATAATCTTCTCTCAATTAATGCGTGGTCTTGCAATTAATGTGAGCAATTATACATGGAAAATTATTTTAAAAATAGTCTGAGGTGTAGTAAAGTGTGCCACACCACAGGAAATGTTTTTGTATATGTATTTCTACCCCTATAGCCAAAATATAAAGTATAAACGGTGAACTTTTGAAATTGAAAAAAGGCAAATAGATAGATAGATACAAGAAAGAAAGAAAAAAAACATTTCAAAAAGAATAATGAGCAGTAGCCGATTACAGCAGCCGCCACCTCAGTTAGGCTGTCAATCACTTTACCGCCTTAACATAGATTAAGCCTATCTATGAAGACGAATAAAGACATCTCAAATAAATTTTGATGAGCAAACAAGCATGTAACACTGACAAAAGCATACACCAGTCCAATGGCTGAATTTGTAACACACCGCCCTCCACCTCCGCAACCTCTCGTGAGCATGAACACGCTCGCTCTCTTTCCCCGTATGCTCGCACACACACATAGCGCACTCGCGCGCTCAAAAAGATTGAAACTGGGCAGCGGTGCTCGCGCGCGTCTAGAAATCCCATAGACTTTAATTAATGATTAACTTAACACAATTTGCTCACGCTGGGCACAAGCCATGCCTGAACACACACTAATGCAATCGCTTATTAAATGGATAGTTCACACCAAAATTACAATTCTGTATCATATCACCCCAAACCCGTGTGACTTTCTTTCATTTGCGAAAAACAAAGGGTGAATGAAAAATATCCTGTTTTTTTTTTTTTTTTTAATACCTATGCTGTTAGAATGAATGTGGTCTTGAACGATCAAGCTTAAAAGAGAACGCAAAATCACAATAAAAGTATCATAAAAGTAGTTCAAAATGTTCAGCGTCATACAATGGCAATTGTGAATTGATGATTCAGTTCACAAAATCATGGGCTATCTCTGAATGATTCGTTCATTTCTCACTGACTCAATTCCGGGCACACTGGGTGTTTTCCGTTTGTTTATCATACAAACCTACTGCATGACTTCAGAAGATTAGGATATTTATAAAATAAAAAAAAAAAAACCTCCAGTCTGTGTTTTTCGTAAGAAAATAAGCCACGCAGGTTCTTAACAACAACATGCGAGTGAGTAAAGGATGACAGGACTTTATTATTATTTAGCTTAACGGTCCCTTTAAGATCCGCGTTTAGTTTCTATTTGGGACTGACGCATACAATAGATCTGTGATGGGGATTTCAGAAACACGCGCAGCTGTGATGTCACTGCTCTGCATGTTGATGCGGCTGAACCGAAACAGAAACACGCAGTATCAACAACATTATGTCGCAAATCAAGTCACCCGTCCACACTAAAAGTTTAAACACTTCCTATTCACTTTTCTGTAGCCTACTGAAAATCCTTTAAGTTCGAAAGCTTCATCGCAGTCTCTGATGGTGATAAAATGAATGTCCGAGGCGGGCACAGATAGCTTAATCTTCGTCAGGTGGAGAGTTGACCTCTTGCTCTTAACGTGGGAGAAATGAAAAGTGCAACACATGACCTGGCAATGATTGCCAACGAACTACGGGAACGGCTACTATAATAAAAACTTGTTGATGTTCATTGATAAAGAAGTAAAACAGTCGAATGGTCACTACAGTAACGAACCTGGTCAACAAAATTCCCGGATTACGGCAGCGATGTTACATGAAAGAATGGGAGAGCGAGATTACAATATTTTCATTGTAAATTAAATGACATACCTGGATGAAACACAGCGGCTGCTATGAAGGCACCGAAAAGGCAGATAACCGATTGCATCCTTATAGAAAAGCCCGGCTCTCCTTAATACAGTCCGAAGAGATTTTCAACAGAGATATGTACGTCGGAAGTTGTTTGATAGTATCGAGGGAACTGTCTGGTTGAGTGTGTTGAAAGGATCTAGCGGTTGCTCTGTGCGTTGTTCGCAGGTGAAGTCTGGACGAGCTGTGGAGAGAGTGAGAATTCACACTGGAGCCTGAGAGTTGGGCAGCAAGTCCCGCCCCCGGTCCGCCCCCAGTGACACGCCCTCTTCGGGTGAAGCCCCATCGCTGTAACATTTGACATGCTGCTGTTGAATCAGTAGCGCTGGAAAGTCCGAATAATTCTAGCGAATCACTTCTTGTGAACTGGTTCAGGGAGTCATTCAAAACCATTCAGACAGACACACCATCAACAATTTCACAATCTGAAAGAAAAAAGGGAAGGAAAAAAAAACTTTATATGGTCATTCCTTTGTAGTCCAAAATGTTGGAAGAAAAACATTGCCATGCATCAATGGTACTAGGTTTAGCCTTGTTAATTCGTGCTGTTGTACATTCACAAGTCACTATTTTAAGGAGGCTATGAATCCAAAATGTTTTTGCACACATGTGTGGAGTAAACCAGTTTTGTATTACTGCCTTCTTTGCAGCTGTAAAACCAGCAAACAACATTCTCTTCTTTAATGAACTTATACAGAAGTTAGAATCGTCATTGAGAAGACATAAACCTGGATTAGACACGTGATCAATTTGTAGTAAAAAGGACAAAACAGAATTCACATGACTCCATAGACTGACAACAATTGGACATTCCCAAAACATGTGGAGAAAAGTACCTGCTGATACAGTGTTACAGATATGACAGTTATAGGTCGATTGCAGTTTCATTTTAAACCTCTTGTAAGGAGTTATGTATGCTCTATGGATGATTTTGAAATGGATAAAACGATGAGCCAAGTTTTTAGAAGTTAAGATTAGATTAGATTAGACCACACCCTCTCCCAGTCGACCGATAAATCAAAATCTGTTAATTCACGATTCTAGATAGATTTAATAGAAAGAGACTTTGCAGTGTGATCAACTATAGCCCCTTTTCCACCTCAGGAACTAGGGACTTTGGGCCGGTGTTTCCACCGCAGGAACCAGGATCTAAATAAAGTTCCGGGTACAAATTTGCCCCTCAGAAAGTCCTTGCTACCACAAGGTAGTACCTTTTTAAAGGTCCGGAACCTTCGGGGGCGGGACTTGTATGAAGGTATTTTTGGTGCAAAACAACTGAGCGTACGTGACAGTGGAATTTGTAGTTGTAGAGAATAGCCACACGTGTGTCAGTAAATTTGAAGCCACAGACAAAAATTGCAAACTTGTAGATTTTTTTCTCTCTCCCACAAACACAACACAAGTTACACCTTCTCGAATCCTTCATTGCAGATACATAAATCCTATTCTACGAATCACAAATCAAGAAACTCACATGTTTTGCTACTATTGCTGCAGTGAATATGGTGCAAAACACATTCACACACCTGCATCAAAAATGTGTCGCGGACGAATTTTGTATATCCGCAAATCAGTATGTCAATACTTGCAATGAGATTTACACACTTGTAGAATGTTTTCTTACATCTATATACAGTATATATATATTTTTTTCTTGGATGCTTTTTCTAGCACAAACACAAGTGCATAACAACAATGGCTTGAATCTGCTGCTATGAGTCTTAAATGCTGTTTTTCACCTGCAAATGACAAGTTTTGCGCACTCTCCCTTTTGCACCATCTGTGTGACAAATGCAGCAAATGTGATTTGTGCATCTGTAGAGGCAGCGGCGGCCACTCTTCCGAGATCAGAGATCTAAGATTTACAGTAGCAAACTGCATTTGATTTACAGTTGCAAACTGTACTGTTTTACAGTAAATTACTGTAAAGAAATCCAATTAATCAGTATACTACTGTAATTCCCTCATTTTAATATAGATTTCATTAGATTTTATTATTTTTATATAGAATTCATTTTATTATTACTCTACATAGGTACTACTGGCATTCAGTTAAAACAAACACAATAATTACAAAATATCAAATTCTTTATTTAAAACATTGCATGTATAACACTTAAAAATACAGTCTTCCAATGCTGGAACAGTGCATCTTCACCATTTCTCCTGTCTTAGGACGTTTTGCAGTGCATTATGTTGTGTCCTCTGGATTCATCCTCACAAAGAATCTTTAGGCAACAGAAACATAATGAGGAAAAAAGACAAACATCTGCAAAACCCAGATGCTGCTCCAAAACGTGGCCACCATCTTTGCTCACCATCCACTTTGTTAGTGACAGAAATGTCTTCTCTGAAAAACAAGAAGTAGAAATGGCACGCTTTTAAAAGGCAAACTCCATATAGAATACACAAACCTCTCAAAACCATAGTTGGCCAACATTAACTAACACCTGAACAAAATTTCACATTCGTTAACCTAATGTTAATATAAGATAAGCGTTGCTCATTAAAAACAATTTTAATTCAGTAACTTAAGTCAATAAGCTGACAAAAGTCGTTTGAAACAACAGCCCGCAGTTTACCATAGTAAAGTTCTGTAACCGCCATGTTGACGGGTAAATGTTACTAACCTTAGGTAAACTGGTGTGCAAAAATCCAACACAAACACACAGACAAATGTACATATATTTTTTACCTTGCTTGCTGGTTTTATTCTCTCGTAAGGTGCATCGACACACAGCATAGATGTTCTCCGGAGCTCTTCCACTCTCGTGGGTTCATCCCCGGGCAAAACCCGTGGCGCTGCCCCGCTGCTTCCGTGTCTTCCTTGGATGCGAGTGGCGCGGCGCGACTCGATAAAAACAATATAGAACCCATTATATAGTAATATTATATATTATCTACAGTGAATGCGGACAGTGAAGTGATGCCCCAGTATATTTCTGACGTGCAGATGCACTCCAAGCCCTCACGCTGTTTCTGACATGAAGTACAAATGGATTTTACAATCATTAGAAGCGATGTAACACATCCAGTACTCAGTCCCAAGCTGTTGCTGCGTTGTAGACACGGTGTTGGGCAAATCGTGTCAATCCAAATGTAAGAAATGAGGAAAATAAAACAACCTCAATAAAATGGCGCCAAAGCGGCCGTTACACCAAATACGGTAGTATACAGCAAATTTAAAAAATACAGTAAGTCTCTGTATGTGGGGTCTGACGTCACAGAAAATTTCCATGATGCAAAGGGTATTACAGTTATTTACTGTAAAGGGAATTTGCAGTATTATACTGGGTGATATACAGTAAACAACTGCAGAAATTACAGAAATGTCTAACAGTGTAGCTGGATGTATTATTACTGTATTCTCATTTAAAGTATTATTACTGTACTGTCAATATTAGTACTGTTCAGTTTATTTTCATTTTTTAAATGAAAACAATCTAATTGCAGTGTATACATATTATTTTACAACCCCAACCCGCATTTGGGTTGTCTTTATAATATTATTTTTAATTGTTGAACATGTTCTTTTTAAAAATACAAATGACAAATCTTCATCTCTAGCATGTGCTAGCTGAAAAAGGGCATCACCACAGTCCCCTGGGGACTTTGTATCTGTAGCATGGCAAAACAGACTTCACAGAAATAAAATACAGTAAAAATTTGTTTGTGTTGTTGTGTTAAATGTCAGTAATTTTGGCAAAGTTGACAACCTCTCTGATGAGAAACACCATGAGGGGATTCAGGCTGATGCTTTTTCTTTGCACCCTCTTTCCAAAATTCCATCTGATCTGTGACTCTGAATGGTATGCCACCAGGGTCGATTCTCGGAATGAACCTTTCACAAGAAAAGAAAAAAAATATTTCAAACAAGTGTTAACAGAATTTGCCCAAACTGCCAGACTTTGTGCTGTATACAGTTTGAGATTAATACAAACACTATACTCTCTGAACGCACCTACAAGGAATGTGCATAATTAGTTGATAATCCATCACAAATCATTAAACTTATAATACTTAATAAGTATTATATATATGGTCACGACTTATAATACTAATATTAGTCTGTTTATTTCTTATTTCCGAGGTCACCGTAGCCACCAGATCCAGTCTGTATCCAGATCGGATGGTCACTGCAGTCTCCCGGATCTAATATGGTCACGACTTAATGGGGAAGTCATGGCCTAATGGTTACAGAGTCGGACTCATAACCTAAAGGTTGCGAGTTCGAGTCTCAGGTCAGGCAGGAACTGAAGGTGGAGAGTGAAACTCTCTCTCCACCCTCAATACCACGACTGAGGTGCTCTTGAGCAAGGCTCACTGCCCACTGCCCACTGCTCCGGGTGTGTGTTCACTGCTGTGTGTGTGCACTTTGGATGGGACAAATTCCGAGTATGGGTAACCATACTTGGCCAAATGTCACGTCACTTTCTTTACATTCCTGTAGATCAAAGTCAAGTCACCATTATTTTATATAGCGCTTTTTAAAATGCAGGTTGTGTCAAAGCAGCTTTACAGTATTAAACAGGCAAATAGTGTGTTGAGATATTGTGTTGTTCTCCTCTGGCCAGCAGGTTGTTCCATGCTGCAGCAGAGTCAGATTGTGCAGATTACTCATCTGGTTCCCGTGGTCCTGTCCCGATTGCCGTCTAGGAGACGAGGTCTTCACTGGGGATCTGTCTTTGGGTCTCATCTAGGTGTCCTGGTCTCCGCTGACGTTCAGGGCTGTAGAGGTCATCTCTAGGTGCTGATCCACCATCTTATCTGGATACGGACTGAATCCGGGAGACTGCAGTGACATCTGATCTGGATACGGACTGGATCTAGTGGCTACGGTGACCTACGAATTAGAAAGAAACAGACTAATATTAGCGTAGATGCCATTCTTCTTACGATGTAACAAGTATATTGGGTGTTATGGGAAGTGTTCCTGGTTCCGGTTGACCTAATTAATGCAGCCTAAAAATCTTTTAACGGATTTGAATTATAGAAAAGTGTTAGTGTGTTATGTGTACGCCAGGTTAAAGAGATGGGTTTTTAATCTAGATTTAAACTGACAGAGTGTGTCTGCCTCCCGAACAATGTTAGGTAGATTGTTCCAGAGTTTGGGCGCTAAATAGGAAAAGGATCTGCCGCCCGCAGTTGATTTTGATATTCCACCAGAGAGTGGTACGATCCAATCCCACATAGGATGAGAGGAAATAGGGAATGCCCAGGGAACTCCATAGGCCTTGAGAGCAGAACGTAACTGAAAAAAGACAAAATATGATGATGCTGGTAAACAAAACTTAGTTCTTAGTTCTTGATGTGAGCAGAGTCCCTGGTTATCATATAAGTCACCGCATGTGTTTATGCCCAATGTAGACCAAGAGGGCTAGACAAATGGCTGATTTCCACATAAAAAATTAAAGTTGTGCCATAAGGGTGTGTTGTTACAAAATTTGAAAGGTCCTCCCATCAGACGTTCCACCCTTTTCCAGATCCTAATAGGATTGGCCACAAACGGGCCAAATTTATATTTATCATTTTTATTTCCTATGCCAGCAAATAAAATATCTGGAGCCTATGTGGTTTAACCTTGTAACCTTCAATTACTCTCCATGAAACTTTAGATTGAGGATCAACCCAAATATGAAGAACCTTAAGTTGGAGCGACCAATAATATAATTCAAAATTTGGCACAGCCAGTCCTCCTGAGAGTATAGGACGCTGCAATGTGACAAGTTTTATTCTGGGTTGTTTACCATTCCAGATAAACTGGGAAAGTATGGAATTGATCTCCTTAAAGTAACCTGGAGGAGGGGAAAGCGGCAGCATAGAAAAAAGAAAATTAAAACCATTTTTTTAAAATTCATTTTGACGGTGGAGATTTTACCTTGAAGAGAGACTTGAAGATTATTACATCTTTGAGTATCACTTTTGATCTTGACTAAAATGTATTAAAATTGTTTCTGGCAATTTTATGAATGTCTTTATATATGTAATATTACCAGTTAAGACTGATGCCTCAGGTGAGTGGTAAAGTGTCTTAAATCATAGAGATGTAATGTTCACCGAAACCTAAATTTTGCAGAACTGCCCACATATAGTTCCACTCTAGCCTGTCAAAGGCTTTTTCTGCTTTTTCAAGTGAAAAAAACACACATGGACTCGGAAGAGAGTCTGCAAAATCAAGTACATGAAACAGTCACCGCATATTATCGGATGAGTGACGCCCCTTAATAAAACCGGTTTGGTCCTCTTTGATTAAGCTATGAATTACTTTCTCCATGCGAGAGGCAAGAGCTTTAGCATAAACTTTTAGATCACATGGGATGAGTGATACTGGTCTGTAATTGGAGCAGTCTAATGAATCTTTACCCTTTTTCAGAAGCAGTGATATCAAAGATGTTTTTTGGTCTCTATGAAATGTACCATACTCAATTGCAAAATTAAATGAATCAAACATGAGAGTCCCTACCATACCACATCCCATATTCCTAAATATAATTCAGGAGGGAGGCCATCTAGGCCGGGTGACTTGCCCTTCTGAAGGCTTTTTAGTGCTTCATGGAGTTCCTCCCAACTTAACGGGGCCTCCAAAGAGTCTTTATCCATCTGTGTGATCCGAGGCAGTTCTAATTTATCCAAGTACTTTTTACAAACTGACTCGTCAAAATCAGTTTCGGTTTTGTACAGATTTGTGTAAAACCCTTTAAATAAGTTGTTAATTATCATTATCTGGTCATCCGAAGATTTTATTGCACTGATGTACGCCTTAGAATGACAATACCTCATCCTGAGGGCCAATAGTGGCTAGGTCTCTCCAATTCAAAATAATATTTTTGCCTCGTCCTATGTAAAATAAACTCTGCCTTTGATTGTGAAAGTAAGTTGTATTCCTCTTTCAGGGAGGACAATCGTGCAGCTTGTTGATCAGAAAAGTTTTGTTTTTGTAAGTTTTGTAATAATTGGATCTTATTTTCTAATTGTGTAAATTGGCGGGTTTTTGCTTTGGTAAGGGCAGAAGAAAAAGATATACAAAATCCTCATATTACACACTTCGTCGTTTCCCACAATATTTGAGGGTCTACATCACAAGATATATTCATTTCGAGAAACTCCTTTATATGATCTTTTAGCGAATTAATGAATGTCTGATTAGTTAGTAATGATGTGTTAAGACTTGGTCTTAATGTCGGAAAGGTGAACATTACATAATACTGCAGAATGATCAGACAATAAAATTGGTAATATAGATATGAAAGAGTTAGATGAGTTCAGTGATAAATTTATTCAATAACTTAGAGGATGGGTTAGCTGTAGTATCAGGGTGAGATTTATCCAGTTCAGGATTTAAAACAGCATTAAAATCACCACCCATCACCAAAGGACAATCAATCTGCTCAAGTAATATATTGGAAATATTTGTGAAAAATGCACTGTCTGCCTCATTCGGGCAGTAAATGGAGACCAGTGCTAACCTGTCATTATGTATTTTACAGCGTATAAAAAGAAATCTACCTTCATCATCATTCCCCGTATGTTCAATAGTTAAATGTAATTAACTTCCTATCGACTAAGATAAGCACCCCCTTAGTTTTATTACGAGCACAAGAGAAAGCTGCCAGTTTGTAATACTTGTTTTGAACACGTGCCACATCACATTGTTTTAAATTAGACTCTTGTCTCATGGCACCGGAAATCGATTTATGGTGCAAATATTCTAATATCCGGGTACGCTTAATAGGAGAATTTAGGCCATTCACATTCAATGATAAAATATTCAGAACATGCATTGTGTGCTCGCAATGCCAAGATTCTGTCTAAGTGAAGAGAAACAAAAGCAATGGCATACCGCCAGTGACATGTATACATTAGTATGTATCCTAGATGCAAAATCCTTTTAAATTAAAAGCAAAATAAATAAAAGTATTGATGTCTGTTGAAGGGCATAGAAAAAAAACAAGAAAAAGGAACGACAAACAACTATGTACAAAAACCAAAGCAGACCGGACATTACCGAGAGTGTAGGTCTGCATAAACAACAGAAACAAATGTTGATGCGTGACCAGTCCACTTCAACTCAAGACATGTCCCCAAAAGGCCCACTTAGCCAAAAGCGTAGGTAATGAACCTGCTCTCCATTAGCCCGAAAATAATAATAATAATAATAAAGAAAATAAATCATTATTATTTACCAGTCAGCAGATGAGCGTACAGGACAGGGGCAAGATTCCAAAAAGAAATTAACAAGTGTCCATGGCCACCTTGTTATTGTCCTCTTCAGGGCAGTTAGAATCACCACAGACCTCCTAGTTAATTTTCCCTCGTTGAGCTGAGAGGATGGAGACGGTAGCCGTTGCCTTCCTGCTGCTTTGTAGCACTGCAGAATATGTCTTCAGTGACAGTCGAACATCATCTGCTCACCTTTGTGCCGTAGTTTAATTACCGCCGGATAGGTGAGAAAGGGCTGGAGACCAAGTGCTGTCATCGTCTTCAAGACTGGATTAAAGCTCTTTCTCTTGGTAGTTGTGGCTGGACTAAAGTCGGGAAAAAATAGTAGCGTGACATTGTCCTGGTATATTTCATATGCCTGCCGAGCACCTTTCAGGATCGTCGATGTGTTATGCCATCTTAGTACACGGAAGATGAGAGTATGCGCCGGCCGATCAGAGTTTTTCCTTCCGTCATACACGCGATGGGCCCGGCCAATCTCGATGTCACGCCCTTTCAGGGAAGGGATCCACTTGGAAAGATTAGCTTTGAGGAAGCCAGCTACATCGGAGCCTTCCGCCCCCTCCGGCAACCCCACCAGTCGCACGTTATTTCCCCTGCTCCTATCTTCAATGTCCGTCATTTTTTCGGTGAGTTGCTCCAGCTGATTTCTTAAGTTTGTGACTGTCCTCCTATCCAGGGGCGGACTTAACAAATAGGCGAGGTAAGTGGCCGCTTAGGGCCCCGGGGAATCAGGGGGCCCCGTCTGATATTGGCGAAACATATTTGGCAAATGCTCCAGTGTGTGTTTGTGTTATGGAGAGCGTCAAATGTTCACTCACCAGTGACTCAGTTTTTGTCAGGTGCTGAGTTCTGCAAGCTCACGAATCCTCTCATTATAACAACGTGTAGAAAAGATGTAAATAAGAGATTCCTTGTGCAGTGCAGTGATCTTATTAACGGAACGCCGTGAGATCGCGATGAACTGAAGTGAATGACAGCTTTTAATGATTACAGACGGAGCTCTTTGTGCACATTATAAGCTGTTTTGACTGTCACAGAGATATTCACCTCAGTAAAGAAAGTATTGTGTTTCAAGTCAATTTTATTTGTCTTGATGCTTCAAAATGACTCTCTTGTGTGCTTTTCCTAGGCGTGCCAGCGCGAACTATAAATGCAAATGAACTATAAACTAAAAACGCGTATAAATGCACGAATGCAATGACTGGAGATTTTCGCAGATTACATTTTCGATTTGATTCTCGGCAAACCCTATCGTATGCCTTAAGAACACTTGGAATACGGAACAAGTTGCATGGGATAATTTTTGTGACATTTTAATCCTTTTTGTAAAAAGATTGAAGACATTTACAATTCATTAAATGGACAAGTGCAAGTATTTTTATATATATATATATATAATGTCTTCTTTTGTGATCCGAAAAAAATAAGGTAGCTTAATATGGCTTTAGAATAGCATCAGGTTGACTAATTATTTAGGCTACTTAAGTTGTGATGGGGTAATAGTTATAGCTATGAGAGAGCTAGGGAGCAAAATAAGGATTAGGTGTAAAAGAGCATATAGTTATTGTGTTGGGGCCCCGTACCTGAAATTTGCTTAGGGCCCCCAAATCACTGCGTCCACCCCTACTCCTATCCTCACGTGCAGTTGCTTGAACGGAATCGACCCGGTCACGTGTTTCGCCGCGATGGCTAGCTTTTCAACTGCTGCTTTTAGCTCTTTTACAGAATCGTTTGTATATCCAAATGTAGATCACGGAGTGCTGGGGTCAGTACAGAGTCTATCGCTTCTCTTACAGTCGAAGCCACTACCGAATCGAGAGTACTTTGTTGCTCTTTAAGCGCTAGCTTGATACTGTTAGCTACAGTAGCGTCGACATCCTCTCTGGAGATGGTGGAATCTTTGCATTTTTTCTTTATTGGTGGTTGTTCACTCTCTCTTTTCCGGCTATAATAGTACAACTCATAGTGAGTTGAATAAAGAGTGGTTCAAGATTTACTGACAGTATATATACAATTTCTGACAAAGTGTGCAGAGCGAAGGACTATGCGTGCATTGCTGCCGAAGGGTCACGTCATTCCAACCCAATTGTAATAATATTTCTGAATATTACTCTGTTTCTGTAATATATAGCCTATACAGGTGCTGGTCATATAATTAGAATATCATCAAAAAGTTGATTTATTTCACTAATTCCATTCAAAAAGTGAAACTTGTATATTATATTCATTCATTACACACAGACTGATATATTTCAAATGTTTATTTCTTTTAATTTTGATGATTAGAGCTTACAGCTCATGAAAGTCAAAAATCAGTATCTCAAAATATTAGAATATTACTTAAGACCAATACAAAGAAAGGATTTTTAGAAATCTTGGCCAGTATGAAAATGAAAAGTATGAGTTTGTACAGCACTCAATACTTAGCTGGGGCTCCTTTTGCCTGAATTACTGCAGCAATGCAGCGTGGCATGGAGTCGATCAGTCTGTGGCACTGCTCAGGTGTTATGAGAGCCCAGGTTGCTCTGATAGTGGCCTTCAGGCCATCTGCATTGTTGGGTCAGGTGTCTCTCATCTTCCTCTTGACAATAGAGAATCTATGGGGTTCAGGTCAGGCGAGTTTGCTGGCCAATCAAGCACAGTAACACTATGGTCATTGAACCAGCTTTTGGTACCTTTGGCAGTGTGGGCAGGTGCCAAGTCCTGCTGGAAAATTAAATCAGCATCTCCATAAAGCTTGTCAACAGAAGGAAGCATGAAGTGCTCTAAAATTTCCTGGTAGATGGCTCCGTTGACTGTGGACATCAGAAAACACAGTGGACCAACACCAGCAGATGACATGGCAGCCCAAATCATCACTGACTGTGGAAACTTCACACTGGACTTCAAGCAACATGGATTCTGTGCCTCTCCACTCTTCCTTCAGACTCTGGGACCTTGATTTCCAAATGAAATGTAAAATTTACTTTCATCTGAAAAGAGGACTTTGGACCACTGAGCAACAGTCCAGTTCTTTTTCTCCACAGCCCAGTTAAGATGCTTCTGACGTTGTCTCTGGTTCAGAAGTGGCTTGGTAGCCCTTTTCCTGAAGACGTCTGAGCGTGGTGACTCTTGATGCACTGACTCCAGCTTCAGTTCTCTCCTTGTGAAGCTCTCACAAGTGTTTAAATTGGCTTCGCTTGACTGTATTCTCAAGCTTGCGGTCATCCCTGTTGCTTGTGCACCTTTTCCTACCCAAATTCTTCCTTCCAGTCAACTTTGCATTTAATATGCTTTGATCCAGCATATTACACACTTTCATGAGATCGGGTTAGAGCGGGTCACGTAACGTCCGGAGCTCTATAATAGTAGAGCTGGGAATCGATTCCAAAAAGAACCGATTCCTCGATTCCGAGCTGTTGGGAATCGAGAGTCGATTCCAAAGGTTGAACATTTAAATTAACGAAAATAAACTGAAAGAAAACGAGTCGGTACTGCATCATCAGAATTTGAGGATGCAGCCTTCTGTTTGAGAAGCACCATTCGCCTCCCTCATGCTCGATAAAAGCCGTAATTAAGAGAGATGTGAGATAAAAGATTATTTTTTATATATAAAAGATCTATTTCATTTTTATATTTACCCTTCGTCTCATGCTCGCTAAAAGTGATTAGAAGTCTGATTCGTTTCCACGAAAAGTTTTTTTGGAATAGTTTTAATGAACCAGTTAAAAAAACAAAACAATTATTCAGGGGTTATTTTACAGTGGAACTGGCTTATGTTGTCCACAATTTTGAGCGCTGCACGACAGAATAGATCATGACGTGATTGAGGATCTTATTTCCATCTAAAATACTATTTTTTATTTCTATCAGCCAATGATAATTCTAAAAGAAAACGTCTCGAGAATAGATCAGTGACCGAGAGCGCATCTGATTGACAGATAAACCACGAGCTCTATCAGTGTTATTGTTAATGTTCTGGTTATTATGTTTCAATGTAGTTTGTTGATTTTATCCAAAGCATACAGTCAAAGTAAACTTCATCATTAAGCTGAACTGTGCACATTTATTTTAGACACTTCATGTCTTGTTCAATTCATGCGATAAATGCATGTCCTTGCTGAGCAGTGAGCTATGACTAATTTGAAAGGCAAAAGCAGACAAAATTACAATTTAAAAATCAATCATATAGCTATAGAAATGTATTGTCATTTTTTACAAATAAAGCTTCATATTATGAGAATACTTTCTACGACCTTTTACATCCTGCAGTCATGGCGAGATTAGGTTCCTTCGATCAAAAAAAAAAAAAAAACAAGAATCGAAGAAACTGACACAGGCTGAGTCACACTGAATTTGAAAATGAATGAAATGCAGTGATGAACCACCCCAATATCAAGGTTATATTTGAATCATTGCCTGTTATATAATACGCCTTTCACTTAATTTCAGAAATAACATCCCAGATAGCAAAATTTGTCTGGCCCACCTCTGGGCTACAACCTTGCTTAGCTTTTGGCCCAGTTCTGGCTGGGTCCCCGGCCCAAAGCTGGCACACACACTGAAAACAGACTCAAACAATTTCCTCTGGCCCAGATGCGGCCCACGCCCTGTAAAATGACTCTTATTTATTGACGTGGCCCAGATCTGGCCTGCATACTGTAGAGTGACTTCTATTATTTTATGTGGCCCAGGTCTGGCCCAGACACTTTACGTCAGATCTGGCTGAGACTCGGCTTGGTTCCCGGGCCGAATGTGGCCCAGAAACTGCTAAATGTAATTCAGCAGTGAAACACAAATACAACCATTTAAAAACATTAAAAAGGCTTTAATTATAAAATTACCAAATACTTTAATATAAATATATATATGAACAAATGCACTACAGTATAAACATTCACACTTTTTAAACCACAAAGTAACAAGTAAATTATATTTACTGAGATATATATATATATATATATATATATATATATATATATATATATGAAGAGTTCATTTATGGAACAGATAACTTCGTTTTAACAATTTTTAAAAATCATGTTTTTCATTGTGCATTCCAATTAATCTCAATCAAACTGCATTCAGGTTATTTTGATTAGGTAAAGAATAACTAATAAATACTAGCTAACTAACACGAAACAATAAAAACAAATAATAACAAAAAAACATGATTTTTAAAAATATTTAAAAACAGAGTTATCTGTTTTTGTAAATAAACTCTTCATATATAAAACATTGTGTGTCATAATTCAGTTCAGTTCTCATCAAATGGTGTCAGTGCAGTCAAGTCAATAATATTGCTGAATATTAGGTGTCTTCAACCAAGCAAGACAAAAGGCAACAGTGACAAGGAACCCAAACCCAAACAAGACCCGGCTCAGTCAGGAAACCAGTTCTCGTCTGGCCAAACGAATGAACGTGGTGTGATTATTCCAGGCTGCATCACAAGTCAGATTGTGGATTGATATCATTCAGAATATTTCATCCAACTTCTTCTGCATGAAGTAATATCACGCTAGCAGGTGAAGCTGGTAAAAAGGGTCTGTGCAGAGGGCTTGTCTGGTTCTTGTAGTCTTTGCTGAGGATCTGTGCTGGAGCCATCAATGAGGTCTTCACAGGGATCTGTCATCTAGCTGACATGGTCTCCGCTGACATTCAGGGATGTGTTGTGGTCGTTCCTGGGTGCAGGTCCACCGTCTGGTCTGGATACCGAATGGATCAGCTGATTACTGTAACCTAGGAATAAGGGTGAGACAGTTTATAAGCAACTAATATAAGCATTGATGTCATTCTTCTTACAAATTAACAAGTACATTAGATATTATAGGAAGTGTTGCCAAGTGTTGCTTCTTACCCTAATTGGTGCAGCATAAAAATCCTTTAAGAGATTTGAATTATAGAAATGTGATAGTGTCATGTGTATGGAAGGTTAAAGAGATGGGTCTTTTAAACTCACAGAGTGTGTCTGCCTCCTGAAGTCCACCCTTTTGATCAGCTGGAGCCACCTCTTCATAGTCCCCTTGACCTGCATTTCAGCAGCATTAGCTTGAAAGTTTTTTCCAAATTGCAACCTTGAAATATGTACAAATATATATTGTAAGGTAATTATTTAATCTTAAGCATTACAGCTTTTTACAATCATTAGGACCAGACCCAGAATTCGCACCTTATATGTTTGATGAATGTTCATGCAGCAGCTCAGAATTTCTGTAAAAATAAATAAATGTCAGATTACACATATATAGTGTTCAGATTAAACTTTTTAAGTTTGTTTGCTCATAATAATCCCCACCACAGTAAAATAAGTATGATTTTAATCACATCATACGGCATATCTATGCTTCAAAAGTTTTCATTCACTCTAAAAACTGCACCTGCTCAAGTGCAGCAGACGGATTAGGCCTCCATTCAAGAAAAGATGATGCACTTACATTTTACGGCTCCCTCTTACGTATCTATAATGTTTTTCTCTGTCAGAGCTTCCCACACGGCAGTGTTACCACAAAATAAATATTATTATTAAATTCAGATTGCACATATTGAATTGTCTTGGCAGGTGTAATGCTACAACAGCGTGCTCAGTTTGATTCACAAACAAATGACTCATTTGAATGGTTAAGTGAATCGAATCAGAGAGTCACTCGTATGATGTTTATGGCGCCAGCAGCGCGGTCCGACTCCTTTGATTCAATAACGATCGCTCCTTGAAAAAGACGAATGAATTCTAGCAAACAAAATAGAATTTAACTCATTACAATTTAATTACCTAACATTATCGTGCACTGGATACAGCTCATCGGTTTTTCATATTAAAAAAAAATTACATATTGTTTTCCTAAAGACACCGCGCCTGACAGTTAGGCCTAACGTTACTCATCAACACGGTTTCAACCATAGACATAATAAATACCTAGACGCCTCATTGGCCGCTCGACCGCACGTCAACGGCGCCGCCATATTGGTGCGGGCAACTCTCCAGAACTCTCATACCGGGACAGAAGAAAACATACCTGACTCGTCGGCAGCTTGGGCATCTACAGACCGTCGCACATTAATAACAACAGATCTCGGGGTATTATCTTTCACAGGTAAGACTGAACACTTGTTTCTGGATGTTTTTTTGGTCATTTTTAGCATTATGTCGACAGCTTAATTAGCCAGTGTCAGACTATTAATAGCTAGGGATATGGCAAGTAAGCAGTGAAAGCTGAGACTTTATAAGAAATCAAAGTTTAAATTAATTCTTATTAAGTTTTAACTTATATTGTAGTTCATATCATAAACTAAATTGTGTTATGAGCACAATATATACAGTGAGCACTTTGACAAGACCGTGTCAGACTGTCAGGATAGGGATGGAGCTAAAGCATCTCTCTTTAATTTCACTTCTCATTTACAAAGAGCAAGTTTATCATCACTAGATTATAAGGATTTCATAGCTTATCATAAAACTGTGGACTGATTATATAAATTATTTGTTTTTTTTCTTTTTTAGCCAACTGCAAACAGGACAAAGCAAGCCTTAAGGAAAGCTGAAGAAAGCATGTTTCCTGCATTTCCTAGAGACTAGGCTACACCTCCACAGCCTAATGTTGTATTTGTACTCGTTAAAACCCAGAATAGCCCTGAATGAATGGCCAGAATGACCCTGATCATATTAAAACCACTCTCTCTCCCCGGAACAGACTTCCAGGAGCATTTTTTAACCTTTGTAAGGGTAACTTTTATAACAATATAATTACCTTATTAAATGTTTCTGTTATTTTTGTCAAATATTTAAAAATAACCAGTTTTTTCAGTCAATCACAATACTATAGACTGCATTTTAAATTATTTACACAGGCTGTTTAATGCTGATCATGTACTACTGTATGTGCATTTACACAAAAACTGCATAATGTAAATAGCCTAGAAATGAGAAACACAGGAACTCCTTAGTGAGTGAAGCTGCAATATCATAACAAAATCATTGTTTATTATTGCTCTTTATGTTGTAATAATGATTATTAATTTTGATTTATAGAAAGTTTTTGGGGGCGGGCATGTCATAATCTGGTCTGTGTTAAACATAACTATACTTTGACATTTTGTTGTACAACGTAAACTGCACACACTCACACCCCAAACATTCCTATGTAGTAACATATATTGAAAAATAAACGACTGCTTCAAAATGTGTTTTCTGCATGGATGTGTGTAATTTGCATTGTAGAGCAAAATGTCAAGCTTTGTCAAGTTGTTTACATTATTTTACTCATTCATTGAAAAACCTCATTAGAAAATATAGGAAAATCTTGAGGGAAGCAGTGGAGAATTAGTCTTTATTAGTCAGGTTTTGTTGTCACAATTAATATATATATATATATTATATATTATATATATATATATATATATATATATATATATATATATATATATATATATATATATATATATATAAAATACTCAAGGAGCTCATTAATTAAACAATTTGGAATTCATGACCACAATTTTTTGCTTGTCATTAGTTGTCTTTGTTTAATAATTATTATACAAATACCATTATAAAACTGTACTTTTCACGATTATTTATAATTTACTATTAATTTATTCTTCATTATTGACTATTCTGCATTATTCCACCCTTGATATTACATATTCTACTTGCTATCTATTGTTATTCATTTATTTATTATTGTATTACACATATAATTTGTGCTATTATAAATCTATTATATCAGTTATGTTATTGTGCTGTTGTACTTGCTTTTAATATTATTCACTTTACTACAACTTGTACTACATATACATTTTAATGTTACATATCACTTTTACTATATTTTTACTGTGCATCAGTGCATATTAGTAACTGTAAGTTTTACTGGATCCATAAAGAATTATCAGTTATATTTGTTATTGCTTGTAGAGTTTTTATCTGTAGCCTATAGAGTGCTATGAAAATAGAAAGCAGACTACCAGTGTGTCCCTTTTGATTTGTATTCGCTGGTTTTATTAAATTTTCTCAATGATGGTAAATTATTAGTACTTAAAGATGTATTATTTCGATTTTTTCCCCCCTCAGTATTTCAAAGGGAACGAGCTGTGTTCTGACCTGAAGCACGAGAAAAGCTCAAATGTTGGGGTTGAAGACAGAGAAACTTAATTTCATTTAGTACATTAAAATTACATTACAAGTATATGTCACAGTTATACTACATCAATATTAGAATTGTTAACCGAAAAAAATCAACCAAATCAACAAGAGTGTGAGTGTGAGCTTTTACAATTTCTTAAGAAAATTATTAATTTTCCAAGCCTAACTGAATAACTAGAGGCAGAGTTATTTTTAACTCCATGTAGATCACAAACCACTGAAATTGGTTGATAAATGTAAACGTTATCGTGTTTTATCCCGAAAACCGCAGCTCCCCGTTTACCTCCATTTGTTTTTAAGGCAGTCTTGCCCTCACAAACATGGCGGACGTGTTGACGTATCGCAGCAACGGACCGAAGCGGCCAATGAGGCGTCTAGGTATTTATATGTCTATGGTTTCAACGGCAACAACATAAACAAACATTACTGCGCATGCGCGCTTTTGTGGCCCTAACTTAACTTCCGGTAGACATCCAAAAACAATCAGTAACAACAGCTAAATCCCTCTAGAGTAGATTATGTTTTGATAACAAGCAAAATATGTTTGCTGCGTAAATCAGACGGACTGAGATGCAGCGATAACTACTTGGACGGACTTATCAAAAATGCAAATTCATTCTCTGCCAGCAGGAGGCGCTTTAAAGCGGGAGAACTAGAGGTTTCCCCGGAAACGGCTGTTGGGCTTTACGTTACACAAAGCAGCGCTGAGCTTACAAACGCTGCTTTATCAGGCATATAACTTGCTAGATGAAATGAAAATGACATCGAACATTTTCTAAAGACAGTTGTCCTTCAGAAATACAGTGATATAAAAACACCCGCGCCTCGTTTTGATTTTTAAACGTGCATTACCTGCTCATGTTTATTCAACGAAGCCATTTGGAAAATCGGTCCGTTTTGATATCGTGGCAGGTCGCCACACATAAATAAATGTATGTGAAACAAATCCCACAGCACAACAACCTGAGCCCAACTTCATTACTCATCACTTTAACTTTAACTGCGTTTGTAGCCGGCGCCACTAACAAGACCGATAAACAAACACAGACCGGAAGTTAACTTCGGTCCAGGCGCGTGCGCCCGATGAAACCGTCTATACGTTATCCGGGACCGAATGATTTTTCTGACGCTATGTTATCATCGCAAACCTAACAGAAATCATCTAAAAACTATACTCTTCCTGGCATTTAAACATCAAACAACTCTAGATTGATCATTAAATAACTTAACTTACCTTTTTGCAGCTGAAGTATTCCTCTTGAGAACTGTGCCCGCCGAAATCTCCTCAGGATTACGTTAACCGCCAAATCTTTCTCTCAGCGGCTGATCTGCTTCATTCTAGCAGCGGCCCGCCGGCGACAAAACCAACTCGGGCTGAAGGTAAATTCATGCAACTACACCGAGTGCTGATCTGCCGCACCTACAACAGCTTTCAGCCGAGATCGGCCCAGAGAGAAAAAGCCGTCTGTCGGCCAGAAGTGTTTTGTAGAGTCGGCGCGGCTCTGGCCGATGATCTTCTCACCGATGTCGTGACAGCCGACAGTGCTGCATTTCAGCCAGAATCGGCCCGAGTGTGCTTGCTATCTGGGATGAGCTCTAGCATTAAATTTGCATTTGTTTTGTTGTTTTTTCATATTAGATGACAAGAGAGAAAATTTACATGGGCTACTCTAGTGTTGTCATATCTAATGATATTTTGTCCTAATGCAAAATTAAGAGGTTGCCCTATGAGAACAAAGTGGTCTTACAGGGGTTATTCATTCTCAATTACAGTGTTGCTCTCTTTTAAGAGAGGGACAAAATGGCTTGTATTAGTAATAGCAGTACAGTAGTAGATTCATCTTTTGTCTTTCTCTTTTCAATTTGATGCAGCTGTTTCATTATGAATAACTTAACTTCCTGACCCTCCAAAATGAATGGCCTGAGGGGAAAGACTTCAAGGTCTCCTTATGTTTAGGGCATTAACATTAATTAGCTGTGTTTAATGGTCATAAGAGCTGTCTGTTTTTTTGTTTTTAATGAAGACTAATTCTTAATATTCATTTACTGGAACTGTTGAAGGACCTTACAGGACCCTCCAGGTAAGAACATGTCAATTTGAATATAATTACACTTTACAAGACCTCTGAAACCAATTAACAAACCATATGATCGGAAAGATGAGAAGTCCAACTATGTTTTAGCTTGATCTTAATTACAGATACAACTTGGCTAAGTGTGTTATTAATAATTAACAGCTGAAGCCACATGTTTGGCCTCAATGTGAAATATTATTTGGCATCAAGGGGTCATGGTTTAGTTGGTCCCTGCCATGCTGGTAGATGATGCAACTACACCATCTGGCAGTAGTCATCTATTCTGGCAGAGCAATGTTTTAAGTTCTGTTTTTATGTAATATAGCTATATATCGCAAATGTTGGTTTCAAAACCCTCACTACTAAAATTCACTGTTGTCCATGGAAAGCAGACCAGGTATTGATTATATTCAAAAATACCCTTTGCATAGTAGTTGGCTATTAATTAATTACTGTAGGCTATATATTAGAAATTATTCTATTTTAGAATATCACCATTTATAGGCCTATGTGTGGTGTTTGTGTGTATTATATCCACGTAATGAGCAGTTGAGCTTTATTTTGCAATAGCGACCATCTGACTGTACATTATCCCAGAGTTTGATTCTTTTTATGATCTACGGCTCTTTAAAGCATCAGTTGCGTGGCATTTACCTAGCAGAAGTCGTGGAACAGTTCTGGCGATCTTGAGCCAGTTTGAGCGGGAATGTGAACACCTCTCTCCAGGTGACTGACACCTTCTCGGGTCACCTATTTGATCTTAAACCAAAGAAACAGCGCCTCCCCTTGGTTAAAGACGGGTTGATTTAGTATCTGGTAACTAACTTATTTTGATTGTTACATGTTTGAATTAAAAATCAGCTCTATATCAGATGAACAAGCGTGGACATCATGCAAGTAAAGACACTAAGGAGTCTTTTCATGGTCGTTGAAAAAGATTCGAACACCAGGGGTCCACTTTGAACTGAGAAAGGCGTGATGTGTGCCTAAGACACGTGTCAGATTTTGTGTGATCTAGATTCTTCACTAGAGCCGGATTTTTTCTTTCAACTGTCAGTCCAATTCAGCACTCAATCGGTTTTGGCTGTTTCATGTCCAACCACAGCTGTGAACGTGCGCGTGTTCAAAATAGACTTCATTTTCGATGAGGGGAGTAGACCACAGGGCTGAAAATGCGTTTGGCTATACTCATCTATCATCTGCGGCACACGCACAAAATGACAAAGTCATAAGCCAACGAATGCAACTGCGGATATATGACTGATTAGATCGGTTAGAAATCGTGTCACCGCGTGCTCAATATGTTCAGCATGTTTACTTGAGGTTCACCTGTCTCTGAGACATTTTCATTATCGAAGAAGGAAAACATTTATTCAGCGTTTGTTTGTGCAAAAACTGTTGTAGCTTTATCACTGAGAGACAGCTGAACCTACTGGATATGATTTAGTTGGAATTGCTCTCCTTGGAGTTAGTTTTAACAACTAAAGTGTAATATGGGACAATACAAAAGGACCCCTTATCTGTCCTCCAGGCTTAACGAATGGAAGACTAATTATCTGTCTGGCCTTTGCAAGTCCAGCGCCATTTTCAAACCAAGACTTGCAGCATTTATAATTTATATCCTGCAGTTTTAATACAAGATGGAGTTTGGCTCATCTCAGCATGCCTTGTGTCATAACTGCAGGAGTAGCTGTCATAGACATTCCTATGAATAAAATACCATCTATCTATCTATCTATCTATCTATCTATCTATCTATCTAGCAAATGTTCGTTTAGAAACACATTTCTGATTGGTTAATATTCCCTATCGTCCATGGATATCAGACCAGTTATTGATTATATTGAAAATCACCTCAGTGTACTTTAGTGGAATAATATTACTGTAATATTGTTGCTGTGTTTGTCTTGTTGCTAGGCTGACTTGTGTTGTAGGCTGACATTGTGTCAAACTGCTGGAGTCTTACAAACGTTCCCTGATTAAAGTGAAAACACACACCATTTTATGTTTGTGATATCAGTAGCTGCATGCTTGAATGAATGATTTAGACATTGTTTTCACTTCGATTCGCCATAGAATCATTTATTTCATTTGGAAATTCTGTTTGAGATAAGAAATTGTGATCTAAAACTGTCCAGAAAGCACCTGTATTTTTCATGTAAAGTTTTTTATTATTTATTTGTTTGTGAAACTATACTTCTGATTTCTCTTTTATGTGAGCCTCACTCCTTGGCATTCGTATGTGGAATAGTAATCTGCACCTGTGATTGTGTTTTTTCTCATACTAGGACCCTTCCCTTTGACAAGGACAAAACAGAGACTGAGAGGGCTTCATACAGGTAACCTTTATGGTTTTTTTTTTTCTGTAAAGAAAATGTCAGTTTAACACTAGATTGATTGTTATATTGACTCATTTGGCATGGTAGGGAAACCTTGTAGCTGTAAAGGTGGAATAATTGGTTTTATTCAAATGTTTGTTGAAGGTGGGCAGTAGACAAGAAAATAAATGTTTATACAGTTTTTCTGAGTTAAATCTCTTGTGTTTATGTCAGCGCCTGGCCCGTATGTGTGTTTGAATCGAAAGCCCTGAGCAATTTCCATTGGATGGAGACCCACGGAAGCCTATTGAGAATGAAATGGCATATTTTATAATCAAATGAATCACGCTATTCACAGTATGTAACGGCTGCTCTGTAATTATACCTGCCAGTGTACATGATTCAAACAATTATTAGAGATGGTCATAGGAAATGGAATGAGCTGCACAGTAGACTGTTTGATTAGGTATTAAGAGACATTAGAAGTGTTTTGTGACAAAAGTGGCAATTTAGTACAATTGGTTTTAATGGTTCATTTCACCTTTTTAAGTTTTTTTTTTTTAAAAACAAATTTTCACTTACAATGGATAACCGTTTTGGGGTTTTACCCTTTTAAAGTGACACTGTAATATTTACATTAATATTTAGATAAATATTAATTGTAAGATCTTCATGCTTGATTTTACCTCCAAAGGCCTCAAATGGCCTTTTTGTAGCTTGCTAATTTAAGCCAAAGAAAAGTATCATAATGTGCATCAGTGAAGTTCCAAGGATATTTGCATATTAGCATATTTCTATGATTGATATGATCTTTTCTGTTGAGATGGTAACTTTCCTCTGTCTTGTCTGGTCAGGGGTGAGCAGTAAGGATGTCCTGACAGCCCTGAAGCCAGGGTGAGAGTGTCCCGGTCTAGTTAATCAATGTTGTGTCGTCACTACATCTTGTGAACCTGTGTTGATTTTATACATGTTTGTATGCTTTGCAAACTGAAACATTAGGGTTTTTTTGGTATTGAATGGTTTTGCAAATTTTGCTGATTTAAATATGTCAGTAAGTTATCTGGCTGGCTGACAAAGATGAGGTTTTGTTGAAACTGTGAGAATGAGTTTTTGATAGTCTTGGATGCATCAGTTATAATGGGATGAATATGATAAACAGATCAGTAATGTTTTGCACCATATGCCATCATTTTTCATAAAAGGTCTGTGTAGGTATTTATAGCTGTCATGAAGTTCTATTATAGCTTCTTGATTTCCTTGTTTTGTTTTTATAGTAGTTTTTATTATTTTTTTTCGGTAATCTTTAAACACTTTTTATTATTAAGCATCCAAATGGTTTTCAACATCAAGTGATTTCTGAAAGATCATGTGACAGTGAAGACTGGAGTAATGACTGCTGACACAGGGATAAATTATCTATCTATCTATCTATCTATCTATCTATCTATCTATCTATCTATCTATCTATCTATCTATCTATCTATTTTGTTTATGGATGCTCTCACCTAAGTATATTTTATCATCCTTTAGATACGTAGTTGTACTCCTGACTGCTGCTCTGTATTACCTATTGGTTTGATTTCATTGGCACAATTTAAGCCCAGGCCAAGACCATAAAGGATTTTCAATGAAAAGTCATCAATGACAAATGCAAATTAACCTGGCTTTTTGGACTCTTAATTTGGGTCCAAGAAACTGACCTCTTTTTGTGTCAGAATGTAAAGTTAGGGGAAAACCTCATCTGAGTGTTCATTACTGTTAGCCTCCATCTAGAAACATTGGAGTGCTTGGAGCAAAAATCAAGGTGTTATTCTGGTTTGAAATCTTGTGACTGTTCTGTGGTTGCGATTTCACTCAAGCACCGAGAAAACTTATTGAGAAACAATGCGGCTTGCTGCAAATTGTTGAAGAAAAAAGGTAATCACTTGGTAATGGATTACTGCAAATTATAATCCATCATTTACATCTATTAAATTCAATGGACCATGAATTTCACGCCTCAAAGAAATTGCAATATAGATCTTTTTATGAATTAATTAGGACCATTTTGCAACCATTAATCCTAAATGTTTAATGGATTAGGGTCAGATTCTGTTTTTAGACACGAAACGCCAAATTATTGTATTGTGGCTTTGTGCTGCATTTTGATCTGATGAAAATCCCTGATTGTTTGTCATGGTTGTATGGTTGGGATTGATGTTTATCGAAACAGAGGAGCTGGGAAAGAATCAGATGGGTGATTATGGTGCGGTTGTCAAAAGCATGAATGCCTCCAATTGTCAGATCCATCTCAGGCTTTCAGCAGGCAAGATGAGCATGATTACATAATTATGTGTGCAAAGTGGCTCTGAGGGGCCAGCAAGTGGTGCATACAAGAGCTATTATTTACTGTGGGCAACACAGAATACACTATCGAATGACCTGTGCAATTGCATGTGCTAGAGATAAACCGCATTATCTTGCTCCGTAACTTCAATGTGTATTATTATTTCCTATCATTTCGTTTTCAAACACAGCCCACGTGTGGAAGCGCATTATCAGAGCCATGAAAACATGAAACGTCGTTCTAATTGCCACTTGTTCCAGCATCTCTAAAGGTGAATAAATCTCTTTAGTTTGCAGTCATAAGACACTTTGTCAAGAAACAGGTTTAATATTTCTTGGAAAAGTAATGGCCTACAACATAAATAACACGCATTCATACCTGAAAAGTGAATTTTAAAACCATTATGTAGAAGCCGTTAAAACCTAAGGGCTACAACTAATGTTGATGTCAAACGATTCACGCTTTCCTTTTTAAGCACACATTGGTTTCAAAACTCACATTTGAGGTATGACTGTGTGTAATTTATATTTTAGAGCAAAACATTAAAGGGATAGTTTACACAGAAATGAAAATTTGATGTTTATCTGCTTACCCCAAGGGCATCCAAGACGTAGGTGACTTTGTTTCTTCAGTAGAACACAAACAAAGATTTTTAACTCAAACCATTGCAGTCTGTCAGTCATATAATGTCAGTCAATGGTATGCATGGCTTTGAGAGAAAAAACCAAACATACACAGACAAAACCAAATTAAACCATGCGGCTCGTGATGATACATTGAGGTCTTTAGACACTAAACGATCAGTCTGTGAACAGTATTTATATTGTTTTTTACCTCTGATCCACCGCCCGGTCCAACTGTCCTGAGCTCGTTCACACAACAGACCAATCGTTTCGTGTCTAAAGACCTCGCGATGCCGCAGGTTTTAATTTGATTTTGTCCGTGTGTTTTTTTTTTTCTCTCAAAGCCGTGGGTACCATTGACTGACATTATATGACTGACAGACTGCAACGGTTTGAGTTAAAAATCTTCGTTGGTGTTCTACTGACGAAACAAAGTCACCTACATCTTGGATGCCCTTGGGGTAAGCAGATAAACATCAAATTTTCATTTTTGGGTGAACTATCCCTTTAACATGTCTCTACACTCAAATCAAATGTGCGACACTAATTAGATTAGCCAACAAACTAATGTCGTGACTGGACAAATCTGTTATGTTTGTTGATCATGTATGCGTTTTCATACCTTCTAAACCTTAAGCATTTGGTTTTCAATGATTATATTGGGCTGTTGTGAATTTAGCTGACTGATGTCACTATGGTAAAGTTATCTCGCAGGCTAACATAGACGAGGTTTGTAATTGCAGAAATTGCTTGAGAAAGGCCAATGAGCTCAAATGAGCATTTAAATGTTGCTTTTAAGATGGACATATGTAAGCGCATTTTAGACGTGAGGAACATTATCCAAATGGATCCACTTTCATACTTTTCTTACATTAGTACAAATGTCTCTTGGAAATAGCTGGATGTTAAATGTAATTAGACTGATCAGATCTGTTCGGTGATTATAATGCATTCGCCTGAAACAGACTGGCAGAGATTGTATCTTCTGTGAGGTTAGCAGTCGAGAACATTAAAGGCATTCAAACTCATTATTGACTTTAAGAATCACAATATCTGTCTTACAATAGTGACGACTGCATTTTAATTCCGGTGTGTTTTTCTAAAGCGAAGTGAATGACACGTTTGAATGAACCTCAGAGGCTCTATTAATTGACTCTTGAGTGATGTCATTGATATATTTAACTCAGTCACTAACGAGTGTGAACCCACTCAAATGTTCTTTCAGGGTTTTCACCTCTGTCATAAGCATATTAGCAGATAATGCTTTCCTTTTGAATTATGTCAAGAGGCTAATTACCAAAATGTCACGAGCTAGTTACTTCAGAGCCTGCATTTTTTCCACATGGGCTTTAAAAACAAGGGGATTCTGAGATTGTCTTGATGCTTTATCCAACACCTGCAGTCGGCTCAGCTGCAGGTGCACCCTCCAGGCATGAGACACTTTAGTGCACCTATATAGAATTAACATAGCTGCACCAAACTGCGGCACTGTGCAAATTAATTTTTCAGAGGTTCACTTTGCTCTGAGAGAAAAAAGGGGCAGAGAGAAAAAAGGATGAAGAGTTCAAGAGAGACGAAAGACAGAGACACACAAACGAGCTCCCATCTGGGTCATTTTACAAAACAGGTGCCTTTTTTGTTCCCCATGTGCATGTTTTAAAATTAAGTTAAGCTGATGCAAACTTTTATTATGCGTTAGTACACTCTCAGAAAAAAGTCAGAAAAGCCATCACTGTGGCGGTACCTTTTTTTGAAAAGGTGCACTTTTTAAAACGTATTTACTCCTAAAGGGTGCACATTGGTACCTTAAAAGTACATATTGTTACCTAAATAGTATACATATTAGTACATTTTGAAAAGGTACCGCTCCAGTGACAGCTTTTATATCCTTTTTTCTGAGAGTGTGTTAGTGTTTTAAACTTACAAACAAGTAAAATGATCTATATCTGTTTATCTATGTATATCTATCATTTTCTCTCACTACAGATTTATAGATATAAAATATTCTACCATTCAAAAGGTTGGAGTTTCTTTATGCTTCTGAAAGAAGCCTCTTATGCTCACCAAGGCAGCATTTATTTGACAGAAAATACAGAAATCATAAAATCATATACATATCAATACATGTCAGTATTATACATATTATTACAATGTAAAATAACTGTTTTCTATTATAATATTTAAAAAAAACTTATTCTTTATTGTTGCTCAATAATTACTTATTATAAGGGTTCAAAATAATCGTGCTGCTTAATACTGTTTTTGAAGCTGTGTTGCTTTAAAAAATAGATTAATCTATTTAGGAATAGAAAGGTTAAAAGAACAGTATTTAAAAAAAATACTTTTGTAATATTATAAATGTTATGTTATTAATTTCTATCTTCTATCTTTACGGACCACAAATCAACCTATCTATCTATATTAGATTTTATATATTAGATTTTAGTTCACAAAGTGAAAAAAAATAAATAAATTTCATGCGCAAAAGTTAAGACATGCTTTTTGTGGATGTTAAATAATTGGCGCAAATACCAGTAATTTGATGAGCGCAAACGTTAGTAGAACTAAATTCAATAAGGTCAGGTGCAAAAATAACTGTGTCCACGCCTTTTCAGCGCTAATTCTTCACTGTGCATCTTTACTAAAACCTGACAGTACTATTTTAACGCCAAAAGACTGTTTGTGCCTAAAACTGGCCCTTAGTTTTATATTTTAATTGTCATTTATCTTTACATTGGCAATTTACCAACACTAAGCACATTATTAGTCCTGCTATTGCACTTAATGTACTTAAAACAATCAGCATTTTTTTAAAATAGGAAAGGCACCTGTTTCATACAATGATCAACCTATTAAAACCATACTTATCAGAAGGTGCCATTATTTATGTCAATGAAATGTAAATTAGCATTGTGCCTAAAGCAGAATGATTTGACATTCAGACATGCACTATCAGTGACAGACAGCGATGCTGCATTTTAGTTTAAACGTAAGATGTGTCTCCCAGACAACAGAGCCCTTCGTATCAGGGCTACACATTTCCATGTGTGTGCAAATCTCCAGACTCCTTCACATACTGCAGCCCAACTTCCTGTTTTCCCCACTCCTTTTAAACACTTCATGTTTGATCTTCTCAGTATCATGAGCAAAGGGCTGGCAGGTTGGATCCTGACATCCTTTGAGACGCAGGTAGGCGTAGATTGGCAGTAATAAGGGCTGTTTGTCACCTCTGGGGACTCTGCATTCTCCCCAGCAACACGCTGAAGCTTTTTATGAAAAGAGAACCAAAACAGATCCTCTTCTCTGTTGAAACTTAGCAAAAAGGTATCTCCTTTTTTTCTGAATCATCTTCCAAGGGGTGTTTGTGATGACTCCATTTTGCCATTTTAGTTTCAAGCGAAACGTTCCAAGCACCCATGTCATATTTATAATTTACAGATTGGAAAAAAATAGAAAGAAAGAGAAGTTTTGTCTGTTGTGCATATAGAGGGCATTGCCTTTAGCGAGAGAAACAAACCTGTTCCATTTTCGGTGATTTATGGGCTGTGTTTTGGATTTTGCTTGCAATTCTCAGCTTGTGAACCTGAGCCGTAAAGGAAACTATCTTACTATGTCTGCAGGTGTTCACAAATCGTACTTATTTGGCGAGTGGAAAATCCAATGTAGAATGTGTTTGAATCGGTTATGATCCCCTGTGGTTTTAAGTTATTACAGCATTCTAACAACATCTTTCCTTTTGTCATATATTGTAATAAACTCTGTGTGCCATTGTTTCTGCTCCCACCTGTCTGCCAATCATTCATAGTGAAGTCCATGTAATACTTTCTGCTCTGTATGTGTATATAAAGTGCTAAAGGAATAGTTCACCCAAAAAATGAAAATTTATCGTTCACTCACACAAATATGTGTTTCGTCAGGTCTGATGTAAGTTTTGTCACGACACAGGAGACATGAGAATCAATGACGTGTTATAGAGCCGTGTTTGATTTGGTAGCTACACTGCACCATTCAGAAATTTTCTTCATGATTCAGAAGATTTCTTTAATGCAGGGGTTAAAGCAAAAAAAATCTTTTGACTGAAATGTTTTCCTCGGCCAAACCCCATTCCACAGCCATACCTGTCACACACCCAGTTTAAGAGCTGTGTTTTTCTTCTTGTAATTAGGAGAGCTTGTCCTCCTAATTAAAAAAATTTAGGAGCACCTTCTAATCAATAATAAAAAATTCTGATAAAAAAATAGCCTTCTTAATACGAGGTGACATTTGACTCAAAGTGATTTACAGGGGCATTTTCTTTTTACGTTTGTATATGCATTTTTCTAATTTTATTAAATGTATGCAGTGTTTCCTCTAGGATTTTTTCCAGCTGTGGTGGCATTTCCCATGGAACACACCCCCTACCCACCCAAGAATCACCTGCACTCAGAATTGAATTTATTTTAACTGAAAAAGACAAGTAAATAGTAAATAATAAAATAAGAACAAATTAATGACAATTAATAGCACACAAACAAAAACAATAACAAGATACAAATGAAATGATCAGTACTTACGTTTTTTCAGTTAGGTCTAACTAATCTATTCAACTGTAAAATAACACTGGATAGTCTTCGCTGTATAATGAAAGACAGCAGCGGGTTTATTTAGGCTGCTGTCTCTTTAAGAACTCATGCCCGGATCTAATATGTTACATGGTTCTATGCTTACTTTTCTTTTTAGGAGCACTTGTCCTCCTCATTTAAAAAAAAATTAGGAGCACCTTCTGATCCATAATCAAAAATTCTGATAAAAAAATTTGCCTTCCTAATACGAGGTGACATTTGACACCTTAAAGTGACTTATTTTCTTTTTACTTTTGCAATGGCATCATTTTCATATGTCAAATTCAAAAATTTACGTTTATAAGCTTTTTAAAATTTCTATTTAAAACAATATAATGATAAGTAGAATAAGACAAATAAGGTACCAATCATATGAAATTAGTATTAATAAAAAATGTATTTGTACTACAGAGGTGGCATAGAAGAACACAAAAGTGGCTTGTTGTAGGTACATTTTCAGACGTTTAATGAGGCTCAGAGGTGGCATGAGTGCAATTAAATTCATAGATTCATGTGGAGATTAATGTTTTAAATATAATTTTGAATACAGAAATATTAAATGATTTAAATAACTGAAATTATCCGCTAAAAATATTCATTCAATTGATTCGTTCGAACTGCTGATTCATTCAGGAATGAAGCAAGTGACTGTCTTTATGAATGGGTAATCATGAATCACTGACTCACTAGATTCCTTCAAAAATGCACTTTCATTCATGAATGAAACGCCGCTGTGTTTGTTTTTAGAGATGCACAGCGGCTCAGCTGTTTCTTTATTTGGAACTATTTTCGTTGATGATATAGAGCAAAATCATGCAGTACTTGTTTATTTATCTGTTGTATTAAATCAATATCACATTTGCAAACTCCCTTAATAATTATTAAAAGCTGTCACTCTCCTTATCGCGATCTGTGGGTGCACAGAAAATGAGAGCGCGCGACTTTTGAGTTCTCAAGACTCAAAAGCACGTGCAAATGTGATACATTCCGTCGGAACCTGCGGGAAAGAGTAGAATTATTATTAATAGCCGCAATCCCGCGCCGAAATTCAAGTTCTGCTCTGTGTTCTCTGCTACTGTAAAAGCACCGTCGTGAAGCACCTTTATTATTAAGAGTGTATTATATAATGTACAATGAGTATTTATCAATGTTGAAAAGAGTTTGACATTTTTTAATCATTTTTTAAAAGATTTTTTCATGAAAGTTCACAAGAACAGCATTTATTTGAAACTGACATGTATTATATTTAAATGCATCCTTGTTACATAAAAGTGTTAATTTTTCCAAATAAAAAGAAAATACTGATAGGTTCTAAACAGTACAAGAAAAGGGTTCTTCAGCTTGTAACGATAGCAGAACCCTTGTGGTGCTAAATAGAACCCTTTTCATAGGGTTCCATAAAGAACCATGCTTTGAAAATGCTATATAGGACCTTAATGGTCTTTTTAATGATGGTTTATTTTCATTAATATTAGTACATTAGTATATTTATATCTTTAATAGTATTATTAATATTATTTGTATATATGATTTATTAATATAGTTTTTTATCCCTCTATCTGCCTGGTCTTATATTATCTTGTAGCCTCTATTAGGGTTTTTACATCATAAAACAACAACAATAGCATGTCAATTAGGTACTTTTATTTATTTATTTATTTTTAATGACATGCGAAATTATAACAAAAAGGACAGTGCTCTAACAACAGTTATTAGCAGAATACATTAATAAATGACAATTAACATAAATAAATACTTAAAGTAAAACAAAATAGAAACAGAAAATAGTGTGATGAAGACCAAGTTCCAGTGAAATACTGTATTTTCATAATCCTCTATGATGCCTGAAAGTCCATCATTATGCATATTTTGGTGTGATTGAGTGGTAGTTTCTCTCTGCAGATGGCGAGGTTGTAAGGTGTGACAGCATCTGAAATGCACAATTGAGTTTACAGTTACAATGTGTCTTCTTCCATTTGTTTAAAACCATTGTTTTTGAAGGTCAAAAGTAGTATGTTAAAAGGAAAAAGGGATATAAAGTCATGGGATAGCTGTGACTGGGTATGTTTATGCATAAACCCAAGTAATAATAATAATCATCATCTCACATAAATTCTATCTTTGTTACTTACTTGGTGGTGAAGAGGAGATAAGTATATTTAGCTGAACAGGGCTGGTCACACTTATATATTCTGTTAAACTAAAAAGAGACAAAAAGACATTGGTAGGAAACCAGTTACAATTTGAAAGTTAAATTATAGACATTAAGAAATAAATTATTTACCTGTTGAATGTGTTGACAGTCTGTGTAGCTGAATGGCTGAGCTCCAGAAAAGCAGTATTGAGCCTTTTATATATATATATATATATACACACACACACACACACACACACATAAAAACCTTAGGGTTTTACATTAAAACAAGAACAATGTTGTGTGGATTGGGTAGTTTTTTATTGACATGTAATTTTGTAGCAAAAATGTCAGTGCTCTTAACAACAGTTATTAGCTGAATACATTAAAACATGACAATTGACAATGACCATGAATAAATACACAAAGAAGTAAAACAAAATAAAAACAAAAAATAGATGTGATGAAGACCGAGTTCCAGTGAAACTGTCACATCTACGCTGGAGCAAGGAGAACGCAGGAGGGGGACATAATGAGGGGACTAAAGGGACACACCTGGAATCAAATCAAACTAAACAAGGACAGGAAAAACCAAATAAGGGCAAACAGGAACACACACGTGACAGAAATATCTTCATATGCCTTTAAGTCCATCATTATGGTGTGACTGAGTGACAGTTTATCTGCAGATGATGAGGTTGTGGGATGTGATGCATGTGGGATGTGGGATGTGATGCAACTGAGTTTAGAATTACAGTGTGTCCATTTGTTTATGTAAAAACAATTATGTTCAGGAAGGCTAAAAGTAGCAAAAAATGGACAGTATGTGAGCCCTTCACAAAAAAGAAAAAAAGGTGATATAAAGTCATGGGATAGCTTTGTAAAACCAAGTAATAATTAAAAAAAAAAAATTAACAGTATGGATTATAAATTCAATATCTCTGTTACCTACTTAGTGGAGAAGAGGAGAGAAGTATCCTCAGTTTAAAAGAGCTGCTCACACTTACATGTGACCAAAAAACTAAAAAGAGAAAAGAACATGTTTGTTTGGAAACCAGTTAAAATTTTAAACTTAAATTTGTATTTAAATTTAAGAATGAAATCATTTACCTGTTGAGAGTGTGTTGACAGTCTGTGACAGCACACATACATCTGGCTGACGTCGGCCCAATATCGAAACGTCGGCCTCATTACCTAAAACATCTAAAAAAAAATGTAAAAAACATCGGCCAGGCGTAGGCCGATATAATTTGGTCAGTGCTGTTTTCCCACTCATCAATCGTCGGCCCTGAGTCGGCTCACGAGGGCAACCCACAGACAGAAGAGACTCATCCCGGCGACATCTGTGGCTTTCAGGTAAGATTTCACATGAGCTAAATTAAAATAAAATACTACTTTGTTAATTCTGTGACACTTAACAGGTACTAGTAAGGCACTCGGTGTGCTACAGCACAGGTGAAGAGACTGTGGCTCATTTCCAACTAACTTGTTTAGCTAACAGTCACGGTAGCGATTTTTTAAATTAATGTTAACGCCTTAATGAGTTTCCAGCAATTTCTCTGAGGGAAAATGTAAAAGCGAATTATTAAAGAGAAGTCCTAACTGCTTTTTCGCCGTGTTTTTCACTCTTTTACAGGCTGCCAGAAAGAATCCGTCTCTATACGGTGAGCTATTGTTGCTGTTGCTTTTTGAACTACAGAATGAGTTTTAAATTCATTATTGAATAATTTTTGAATGAGACTGTAAATTATTAATGTAATGTTTTAATTCTAGATGATTGTTCGTGTAAATGCTGTGTGTGCCTTGAGCTCTGAACTAGCGGGGAGCAGAGTTGCCATGGAAACGGGGTGTCAACACAACTCCAGTGTTGCCAACTTAGCAATTTTGTTGCTAAATTTAGCAACTTCTCACTTATCTCCCAAAAGCCCCTAGCAACAAATTTAGCTATTTTTAACATTTATTTGGCTATTTTTTTGGCAACTTTTGATAAATGACTCAAACGATAAAAAGGCACACAATTTCCATCTAAATTACACAAAATGAGTAAACCAAAGAGAAGAATAGCAATACACACATCACATGAATTAAGTTAGCTGCTATTTACAATTGTTCAATTTGATAATAATAATTGAATAATTGTTCATTTATGATACACCTTAGCTTGTACCTGCGATTGTTGATCAGTACACTGCAAGAAAAATATCTAGAAAAATGGAAAAGGTACTAGTAATTTTTCAGGACATTATGTGTTATCCATTATCCGTTGTAACCCTATAACCCGAAAACACAAAATACAATGCGTAATTAAAAATGCAGGTAAAAACAAATTCCTTAATGTTAACATAGTAAAAATTGCGAGTTTATATCTCCGAAAACTCGCAATTCTGACTTTTTTTCTCAGAATTCTGAGATATAAACTCGCAATTGTGACTTTTTATCTCAGAATTCGGAGATATAAAGTCGCAATTCTGAGATATAAACTTGCAATTCTGAGATATAAAGTCGCAATTCTGACTTTTTTTCTCAGAATTCGGAGATATAAACTCGCAATTGCGACTTTTTATCTCGCAATTCTGACTTTTTTTCTCGCAATTGTGAGTTTATATATCACAACTCTGACTTTCTCGCACCATCATCAAAATGAACTAGATGAATGCTGCGTCCGAATATGATTTTTGAACAAACATATAAATTACTAATTATTCTCCATTTCTGTGTTTTACGATCGCGGTTGGACAGTACCATTACCGCCGGGCAGGGCGCGGGAGGGGGGACGGCGCGCACAGCTTTCAGACACAATATTCTTCATTTCTTTATATTTCTGAGTTTGAGGCAGCTTCTATCGTGTTATTTTAACAACAGCTGTCAAGTAAAGAGCGTATTATTGTAACATGAGAGTGAATATATGAATGCACGCAGGTGGATTTCACTCTCGCATAAAACGCGCTTTCATCTCTATGTTCTTGCTCTAGAATTATCTTATCTCCTGTATTTAATGTTGTAAGATATCGACCAAGCAAGACATCCCCGATGACAATTGTAAATAAACTAAGGATTCATTATTTATTAGTTAGTATTAATTATTATTTTAAGTATTTTTTTTTTTATTATTTAGTCAATTATATATGAAGGGTTAGTGCTATCTGAATTTTTCTTCTAAAATGAGCATTTTTCTCAGGCTCCTATGTTTATGTTCAGTTATTTCACTTTAATGACAATAGCCCCTTTCACATAGTAATACCAGTAAATTGCCGTAAAATTACCAAAACGACTTTCCGAAAACAGCATTCCGTCTTTTTTCCGGTAAAGCACCATTCACACATCGGTTTTAAATTACCGGTAAATTCTGTGACATCATAAAATGGAAATGACCTCTAAACGGCTGCGCCTCACGGTGTTGTGTTTGTAAACATGGAGGGGTAAACGTGATCAGTGTTTTTGTTGATATTTTCATTTTTGTGCCAAATGTTCACGTCCATGCTGCTTCTTTTGGCCCAGAGACATCGCACGACTTCAAACACAGCGCGGAGTAAATGCGTCATCTGCATCAGAATGTTATGATTGGCCCAGAGCCATTGAATTTTGAATTTCAACGGCTCTGGATTGGCCCGTAGTAGACGTCTTACGTCACCGCGTTCTGAACTCGTACGTGCTCATACCGGTAATTTTCTTTCTGCGTTCACACACAGCAGAATTCCGGCAATTTACTGGTAATGTTACAACTTCTTATACCGGTAAATTGCCAGAACGAATTTACTGGTATTTTTGAAAAGGTCCTGTTCACACATGATCTCTTTACGGCAATTTACCGGTAATTTTCCGCAAAAGTCTGTATGTGTGAAAGGGCTTAATGAAAAGAACCTGTACCTGAGAAAAATACTCTCATTTTAGAAGAAAATTTCAGATAGCACTTAGAGGTTTTTGCATCTGAACCCTTCATATATAATTGACTAAATACAAAGAATAAAATTTTTCAAAAATACTTAAAATAATGACTAATAGGCTACTAACTAATAAATAATGAATCCTTAATTTATTTACAATTTTCATCGGAGATGCCTTGCTTGGTCGATATCTTACAACATTAAATACAGGAGATAAGATAATTCTAGAGCAAGAACATAGAGATGAAAGCGCGTTTTATGCGAGAGTGAAATCACCTGTGTGCATTCATATATTCACTCTCATGTTACAATAATACGTTTTTGGCTTGACAGCTGTTGTTAAAATAACGCGATAGAAGCTGCCTCAAACTCAGAAATATAAAGAAATGAAGAATATTGTGTCTGAAAGCTGTGCGTGCCGTCCCCCCTCCCGCACCCTGCCCGGCGGTAATGGTACTGTCCAACCGCGAGCGCAAACACACATAAACATTTGTATGTTTGTTCAAAAATCATATTCAGACGCAGCATTCATCTAGTTCATTTTGATAGTGCAAATTGAACAAAGCACTGCAAAGCCTTACACGGAGAGTGGTTTCCTATTGTGCGAGAAAGTCAGAATTGCGAGATAAAAAGTCGCAATTGCGAGTTTATATCTCAGAATTGCGTAAACTTTCTGTAAACCTACTTTGAAATAAGTATTGTGAAAAGTGCTATACTTATACAACATTTAACCATGGTTTTACTATAGTAAAACTGTAGCAAGCATGATTGTATTTTTTTGTACGTGTTTTTTTGTGTATGTTTTTTTTCCCCAAACCATGGTTTTGATGCCGTATTCTACTGTAGTAATATTGTAGTAATACTTCAGTAAAACTGTTAACCATGACTTAGTAACTATAGTTCTTGAAATCATGGTAAATGTAGTAACGGTTATTTTTGTACTTACTATGGTTGTACTGCAAAAGTCATAGTTAAACCATGGTTGCTGTAGTAAAACTATGGTTGATTTTGTTTTTACTATGGTTTTACTGCAAATGCTGTAGTAAAATCATGGTTCATTTTCAAAAGACTACAAATAAACGTGAATTATACACTTTTGATCAAAGCATCTGGTAAATGTATTTGTACATGTAATATGGAATAAATAAAAATATGAATAAAGTTGCAACTGTTCTTGAGAGTGGTGTGTATTGTTTTATTATAAACCAGTGGCGGCAGCCGCGGGTGGTCGGTAACGACAGTGTTGGGAAGGTTACTTTGGAAATGTAATAGGTTACAGATTACAAGTTACCCTATTTAAAATGTAATAAGTAGTGTAACTTTTCAATTACTTTATTAAAGTAATGTAACATTACATTTGATTACTCTTTGATTACTTTTCAAAATTTCTAATATTTTCAACTGTTAATCATTTTCAAACATTTAAACCAGACAGGGTTAACCTTACAGTACTCAACACTGATAACTGTCACACTTTCAAAAGCCTTCATCACTTGAATTTAGATTATAATAAATAAGGGATAATGTACATCTTTATTTTGCGATAACTGACTGAATATACATTATCCCGCTTATTACCACAAAAGTAAATAATTAGACATGAAACACTGATCTGAGTTTATAAATATTTGAACGCAAAGCATCCATGAAGAAAGCAGTTGCTAGTTAGCGGCAAGTTCAAACTAGATGGACATTTAAGGTATACGGTGCAGTCATACCACTTTTATTACACAACATTTGAGCACATAAATAATAAGCATTAGTACTTACAGTATAGTTTGTTAGTTATCTTATAATCCATTACTGTGTACAAAACAAAATGGCAGCAGCTGCATTTGTATGAAACGAGAGAGCGAGTCCACGATACCAGGTTGACAGAATTAAGGAATTGTATACATAATATTGAATTGAGTTTTAATATTTAACTAGCTAACCAAACGCAAAGCTTCCACCATGAAAAACTGTTCCTAGCAAGCCTATAGCACTGACTTAAGTTACCCGGATGAGTCTGTGTTATTAGCTTTTACCAGTTGTTATGGAGGAATAACTACCTTAAAATGTCACGACTGACCAATCAGAATCAAGCATTCTACAGAGCCGTGTAATAATTTAATTTAAAGCACAGCCACCACAAAATCAGACTTAACACCTGTTATTTACTTTGAGATCATTCTGAGGTTAAATACAGATTTAAAATTTCAATAAGAAATAGGGTAACACTTTAGAATTCTGTTCCGTCGTTAATGAATAACTACACAAATGACTAATGCACTATTAACATTGTAGTAACTACTATTAACTAACAAGAAACTGATTTATTAAGTAATAGCACTAAGCTGAAACTGGTAGTTCACTATTAGCTAACCAATAACTACTATTTTTTTTTCATATATCCTGAGAACTCCTAAGAACTACTTTATACAGGTTCATAAATAATGTGAATTATGCATAATGAATAATTAATTCTAAAATGAAGATCATGGCAACCCACTAGTAATGACTCAAGTATTACCAAATCCTTCTAAATGAACTACTAATTACTTGGATCAGTATTCTAAAGTGAAAAGCATCATAACTTCCTAATATTGACTGATGTCATTGTGAGCTTTTGAGATACATGTAAGGTTTTGGATAGTAATGACTCAAGTGTTACTATATCCTTCTGAAGAAACTACTAATTATTTGGATCAGTATTCTAAAGTGAAGATCACGGTAACCCACTAGTAATGATTTAAGTGTTACCAAATCTAGCAAAAGGAATTACTAACCAGGACCTTACAAAAACCTCAAAAGTTTACAATGACTTCAGTAATTACTACGGAGTTATCACGATCTTCACTTTAGAATACTGATCCAAATAATTAGTAATTCCTTCTGAAGAATTTGGTAATACTTGAGTCATTACTAGTGGGTTACCATGACCTTTACTTGAGAATGTATTATTCATATTAATTATCGACCTGTATACAGTAGTTCTTGGGGAGGTATGAAAAAATGACTGATTAGCTAATAGTGAACTACCACATTCAACTACCACAAAGCGCTATTACTTACTAATTCATTAATCAGAGTTGCTTGTTAGTTACTAGTAGTTACTAGAGTGATAATATTGCATTACTCATGTGTTCTTGTGTAGTTATTCATTAATGATGGAACAGTATTCTAAAGTGTTACCAGAAATAGTTTAACAGCTATGATACTGTTTTTGAAATCAAATGTTTGCATAGTTATGACAGGAAATACTGGCATCTAACAATGCCTAGGGAAAAAACTATTAATCTTAAAAAATAAAGCATATGCATAAACCCAAATAGGAAATAAACAGTTATCGAATAAGCATGTGTCCTATTCTGTGTCTAAAACTCCTGAAACACTGGTGTCTCATTTTAGAGCAGTCAATGCAATTTATGAAAGAAGTCAATTAAATCTGTATGTTTTATTTATGCTTGTTAAGCTGTTGCTTTTAAGTTGTTGACTGTAATATGAGGCAACAAGTTTCAGAATACTGTGCTAAAAGCATTTTGTACAATTTAGCAAACAGTAAACTAGCTTTGGTGTGAGAATAAAGTACCTGAAATCGAGCCTGTGTATTTATAGCAGCATAAAGTAGTTTCATGAGTGTCTGGTTTAGCACAAAAAATAACAGAAAAACAACTTAAACTGGTTTTCTGATCTTAGCTGGTCTCCTAAACAGGTGTTCAACTTTTACCGCTCAGCCTAACTAGCTAAACGATGCCCAAACTCCTCTTAACCTGCCAACAGATCAACTCAGCCAGGCTGAAAGACCAGCTTAGACTGGTTTTAGCTGTTTGTCAGAAGGGTAATTATTGCTGCAGTGAACAATTAAAGAATAATTAACAGCTAATACAAAAGTGCACTTATGTTAGCGAGGCTATAACATGTTAATTTGCCTTTAGGTCTTGCAAATGACTGATGGTTTAGTGTGAAGTCCTTATCAAGGATCAGGCTCTTCTCTATCTCTCAGCTGTCACTATTTAAAGCATCCAAGTGTAGAAGTGAGCCAAGCTGTGATGTGAGAGAGAGCAAGAAGACAGCTGCTCATAGCTATGTGTTGGCCTCCCTGCATTAAAACACTAGCCTCACAATCGGCGGTGTCGCTTTGACTGAAGTGCTTTTAAGTGCGTCTTGGAACAAAAAAAGAACCAACTCCAGAAAAGTCTACTGCATAAATATCTAATTTTTCAAAAAAAAAAAAAAAGCACACAGCACTGCGATACATGTGGAATGTGAATGCTAATTTAGTGACTAACAAGTTTTTTTTTCAGTGGAGTTAATATCTGACTGCTGAAGTTACCAACTTTGCTAAGAATGCTAATTTTTGTACTGAGACTTACTGTTTCTGGCCCTGATACACTGTTAAGAAAAATAGTCCTAAACTGTACCATATTAGGGTTCTTCAGCTTGTAATAATAGCAGAACCCTTTTTGGTGCAAAACAGAACCCTTTTTATAGGTTCCAATCTTTGAATGTACTATACAGAACATTAATGGGACTATAAATGACCTTTTAATAAGTTACTTTCAGCCTAGATTTAAAAACCAAAAGGGCGGGAATAAAGAACGCTGGGAATAAAGTACCCTAAACTCTCAAACCATTTCAGCTTTCAGCAAAGGGTTCTTCAAGACGATATGGTTCTAAATAGAACTAGGCCTATTACTATTCCTAAAGAACCATATTTATGTTTTCTATATTTTAGCCTACTGTATACTGAAAGTGTTTATAAAAATGTACAGTGAACTGCTACTGATTAAAATGTCTTTCAGTCTTTTCAGTTCTGCCAAAGAAGTTTGTTATACCTGGGGGAAGCTATGTTAGAATTCACATTTATCTCAATAGAAAGGGGTGTACTTAAAGTGAGCCAACTTAAAATTTTAAGGCAACCAGCTTCAGCAGAGTTTTCTCGACTTGTCGTTTTTAGTTTATACAACAAAAATTTGAGAATCTCCCACAAAAATAAGTTGAGCAAACTCAAAAATCTGCTGAAGCTGGTTGCCTTAAAATTTTAAGTTGGCTCAACTGTTTTTTTTTTTTTTTTTTTACAGTGTAGCCATCATTTCAAAAGTGAGGGGGACAGAAATGTCAAATGTAATAATATTTTTTAAACTGGATCATATTTATGTATGTATTTATTTATGTCTAATTTACAGGTTGTGGTTTTTTTTCTCATCACTTTTAATTGGCTAAGAAAATCACATACACCGCTGGACAATATCCATTTGATTTCTATAATATTTTTTTTCCAATATTTTCTTAATGACAATTTTATGATTGGTTTACATTCTACAAACCATTTCCTCCATTTTATCACAGAATAAGGCAGAACATGTCAATTAGTACGGCATCATTCACATTGGCTACTTTACTTAGAATCAACTCCAGACCTTTTACCTGCTTAATCGATGTAGAAATAACGAAGGAATAGCCTACATCTGTCCATGAAATGGCTTTTGAGTCAATTGTCCGATTACTTATGGTCCCTTGAAAAAGGGGGGAGGTACATATTAAAGAGCTGTAATTCCTTAAAGGTGCTGTATGTAGGATTTTGACTCTACTAAAGCATAAAAATACCATAATATGTTTGCAGATATTTAAGAAACATGCTAAGTTAACATACTTGTTTATCTGAAAAACAATTCTACAGTCAGTTATTCTCCTTTGAAAATGCACATTCCGGCCCAGAATGTCTGTGTTTGTTATGGTTTGTGAACCACCGCCCACTGCCAGTTTACCCAATTGTATTTCGGCACCCCGGGTTGCCAGTTGTTGGAAAACACAGCGTATTTAATTTCATTCATTGGCATGTGTGCTCGTTCCTGTTGGTGTCGTTAATCTGGCAACCTGAGTCTGAGGAGGAGGGGCCGGGTGAAAAAAACCGTCTCCAATATTTAGAATTTGGACTGCAATACCTAGTTCAACCACTCGGTGTCAATCCTACATACAGCACCTTTAACCTTTCCTGCAATTGTGATGAGAATACCCTCAAATTAACGCTCATATTATATATATATATATATATATATACACACAGTATATTATATAACTGAAACTTGAATACGTGTTGGTCAACAGCTAAAATAATAAAAATTGTGCTTGTGTCCAAATATATATGGACCTAACTTTATTGTCGCAGTCGTGCATGTATTATCTTCATGTTTTTTTTATTTTATTCAGCTGTGCTACAGCAACAGCTGGATGCCTTTGTCCATATTAGGGCTTTCCTGGCACATCATAAGTTATTATTTCTATGAGTCCATTTTGTACTTTCTGTGCGAGAGCGCTCTCCGGCTTTGAGTATGAATGAAATATACACCGCATGAGAGTGTTCACATCGTTTTGCATATGAACAATACATAAGGTCTTGCATAGACAGACTCTTTGAACTTAAATCCAGATTTGTTCACACTGGCCCTTGAAAACATATACCTGAACCAACAACAACAACAAAAACCCTCTACCTGCCTGAAAAAAGTGCGGGGGGACAAATTTACATTTTATTAAGAGTGCGGGGGATATGTCCTCCGCGTATTTTACTCCCATGTCCATAGGCCTTAATCGGGTTAATGCAGATAAAAAAAAATGAGGCTGTGAGGGACAGACTTGGTGTGTGCACACCAAAAGTGAATTTAATTATTCATAGATTTCATGCAAAGTCGATGGTGACACAGCTGCTGTGAATGCCCGATATAAGCCTCAATTGCGTATCCGCGCAAGTTGAAAATTTTCAACTCGAGCGGAAAATCAGCAAAGAGCTTATTACATTACGCAATGTTTTTATTCGTGCGAATGACACGAAAAACATCCTGCAAGTAATATAGAGCGATAACATAATGCATAACACAAATATTTGCTTCACTTTTTGCACACCATTACAGTCTTTGCAATGCTTTGTTTATAAATATTTTATGGAGTTTTGTCCAATGAAATTTTCCATAGGAAACTTTCCATGATGCCAACAAAGTGCACACTTAATTTGATAGATTTCACAAGCAATTTAGTTCTTTTATTTTGTCTTTTTTGTTTTTGCTCTACAGTGCTGTTTTACCGAAGGGCAATTAGATTTCCCTATGAGCAGAAATCTTCTGCTGAAGAGGTCACTTCTGTTTGGTATTATAAAAGGGTTTTGTCCAGATCATTTCCAGTGTCAACGTCTTAGTTGTCCCACTATCTGTCTGCTGGACTTTAATTCAGACTTAATTTGGGATATATGTCATATTCTTTCATTTCTGGCCTTGCAGAATTTCTAACAATCCCTCCAAAAATAGCTAATATTATATTCTGGCAGACTTTAAAGGGCTTAATTGAGCTAATACCCCCCCGATTCAATGACATCGCAGCATTGCACTTGTTAACTGCTGGCACAGAACATGAGGCTAATTGGAGGAAAAGGGGAGAAAGTTTGGCTGTTGCGTAAGTGAAGAGAAATTAATATTTTCAAGTACACATCACAGAGCGAACGTCCCCTGATGACATCTGCATAATGAAATGACTGTGTCCATATTCAATGAATATATTCATATGGATCCGTCCCAAATTACCCATGCCAACTCAGACAGCTATCCAGCACGATTCAGATGTAACTGCACGGCTATCTTGCTACATGCTGGATATTGATTGTATTTTTCTCTCTTGTTATTCCCTTTTGCTCGCTGAGTAGCATTTATTAAAGTTAAAATAAAGTAATTTATTAGTGCTCGCAGTCCAATCAGGGATTCATTAAAGCAAAGATATTGAATCGCTAGATTCCAAAGGACCTAAAAGAGTGAATATTTGAGAAGTTAGGTTGATGTGTGTGAATATCTGAGACTGAGACATATTTTACTTTTTGCACTGAATAGATGACATGTTTATAAGTCATCTCCAATTAATTAAGCCCTCAAAGATGTAGATTTAAATATAGCATAATTTATAAACATATGTTTAATAGGCCTATTAAAGTCTTATTAGGCAGCACATGTGGGTGTTTTTAATATCCCTGCTAGACTGGTGATAATAGCCGCAGTTTCCTTGAGCATCAGAGGTGTTTGTTTTTTTTTCTTTCTTTCATAATTTCCAGCAGTAAATCTCCCATCAGCTCTTGAATTTCTTGTCTATCACGACCTTTGGAAAAATAACAGCAGTTATTGAATTGTACAAGTGTAGAGAATTGGACGCAGTACAACAGCAGCACTAAAACACGCATATCTGCATCCAAATTATCACAGTTGTACTAAAGTGTTTCAAATTGTGTCTAGATCTGCAGTTCCCTGCATCCACACAGTGCTGTATCAATTCTCAAGAACTGCACTAGCAGCTCACAATATTTGAAATATTAGAGATCACAAATAAAGAATGTATGTATAATATGAAACAATCACACACACAAACACTGTCTAGTATTATAACATAACGGCGGTTTAGTGTAATATGAAAACTGCCACTGTTACCATGCCAACAGCTGCAGTTGCACAATAACTGCACCCATTTTGCAGTAGAAAACAGTAGTAAAACAGTATTATTGTGAAATATTAAGATTTAAAATAACTGTTTATGCTATCTATTCTTGTGATGACAAAGTTGAATATTCAGCATCATTACTCCAGTCTTCAGTGTAACTTGATCCTTCAGAAATCATTCTAAAATGCTGATTTGCTGCTCAAGAAACATTTCTTTTTCTTCTTATCATTATCAATTTAGAAGTTTTTGCTGCTTTATATTTTTCTGGAATTATGCAGTACAAATAGGGCTGGGCAATATGGCCAAAAATACTATCACAATATTTTTTTCCATATCATTCAATATCACAATATTAATTTACCAATAATGGGGAAGGAAATGCTTTCCACATGTTTGTTAGCATTTGAGAGTTAATGTAAACATAACTTATTTTATTTATTTATTTTAACAATTAAACTCCACAGAGTAGCTACCGTTTAATTTAGGGCCCCAATGAAATCCATTTTATTTTCCCAAAACTCTGTATTTTTTCCATTTAATTTTTTTTTCTGGATTTTGTGTTTTATGATTTAATACAAATTTATAGTCAAAAATGGTGTTCGGTTGTTAAAATTTGTTTTTGTTAACTTATTCATTATTTTATATGTAATCAGTTGAAAATATAACAATTAATTTACAGCAAAACATTTCATTTTTATTTTTTGCCTAATAAGATGTTGTACAACAGAACTGTACAAATTAAAACATGGATGAAAAATATTTGTTGTATCATATTCCATAAATATTATTACTATTAGTTTAAGAAGTACATTTTAGTATAAAATAGTAATATTGCTGTCATAATTTCTTAGAAGAAGTTATACCATTTATGTGTCGTGAAGGTCTTTGAGTTTCAGTGTGTATTTGAGGATACAAAAAGTTTGTGAAGTAAACTCACAAAACAGCTGTGGATATCATGAAGTTCGCGTCCTCAAATAATCCAATTGGTCTTCTAAATCTACAACATAGCTTAATGTAAGGAAGACTCTGAGATATTATCAAGGATGAGTAAATAATGAAAATTAGTTTTAAGGTGAACTACCCCTTAAAATGCTACAGAAGCATTTAATTACAGTACAGTTCTTCATCATGCAGTGCAGAATCTTTGTACTTCACATGTTTTACTGCCTAGATTGACATAATACTGCAATCATACTGCAGTTTTACTGCGGTAAGGGCAACCGCTACGTCTGTGAAATATCCTGTCAGTAAGGCAGGTAATCCCTCTGAAGGGCCTAGCAGTGTTCAAAGCTGCCATCTTTATGCCAACGCTGAATTTTTTAAAGAGGATTAATTCTTGGGTAAATATTGGCTTCCAAACAGGAACCAGTGGGCTGTTCGTTTGATGCCGATCGAGGCGCCACACCGTGTTGATGTACCCTAGACCTACACTTCCTTTACAGCTGCTCTCTTTAGCCGAGAGATAAAATAAAAATAATTTGAACTAGTACAGCACAGAATTTTTCGCACCAGATTTCCCCTTTCAAAACGTCTACATACATGAAAATATGCTATTCTAATAGATGTGGATGGATAAAACTTTCCAACAAAAGGTCAGCGTCCTTTTGTTTACCAACTTCATCCTGTCATAAAAGTTTAAACACCACTCTGACCTGCACTAGCTATAGTTTTATTAGTGGAGGTTTCTCACAATGCCGTGCCAATCAATAGTTAATTAAAGGCCAACAGACTGAACAGAAGACTGCGAATCTGAGTTTGTGGGCTGAGCGGGATGCTGCTGGCAAGATTTCCCAGACCTCTGTTCAAAACGGCTGGCTTCTTCTATCACTTAGTGAGCTGTTGAGTAGATTCATAATTGCTAGATGTTGTTTTGCTCTGGTCAGTGCTGCAGTCTTTTATCTGAGACTTTAAGTCTTTCTGAGAGGATGTTTGTGACTTCTGTTTTTTTCTAGAAATACAGTATTTGTTTGAGAGATGTTTTGAGTGTTGGAGAAACAGTATTTCCCAAATGTCTCAAAACACATATTGCTGTACTTCCTAAGAGGTTTGGGTTGGACATATTTAAAGGCTCATCCATTTTTTAAGGAAAAAATCATATAAAAGCTTTTGTTCAGCAATTTTGTTCAAAAACTGGGGTCTAAGAGGGTGTTAGGGGCCAGAGAGGATATAAAACTTAAAGAAAAAGAAAAAGGTAATGTTTTAATTTTTAATTTTGCTTTATTTATTAATGGTTTTTTGGGGTTTTTTTTTTTTACATTTTATTATGATTTGATTTTATTCTGTTTTTAGTGACATACACACACACACACACATCTAACTTTGCTTTAATAGTAGAGAAAAGTATAGACAACTTAATACAAATCAAATATTTCACAGATATTATTATTATTATTATATTTTTGGCTTTAGTGCAGGGATATTTATAGAGAATTATTAGGTCTAAATACACTACCATTCAAAGATTTGGGCCATTTGATAAAAGTACATAAAAACAGTAACAATATTATGAAATATTATCACAATTTTCTACTTTAATATTTTATAATGTAATTTATTCCTGTGATAGCACACCTACATTTTCATCAGCCATTACTCCAGTCCTCAGTTACTATGTTTACATGGACATCAGTAATCTAATAATTTACCTTATTCTAAATAAGACAATATTATGACTGAGGTGTTTACATGAATTGGTTTTAGAATATTCCTTTCATGTTCCCGTTTTACATGTTATAGTACATAGATGGATTAATGGCACACGTCATTACGTCCCCACACGACGCCATCCGATGTCCCCTCCAGAATTTCACGTATCCACCTTTTTATTCAACGCAGAAGTAAGCCTATGGGTGAGACTTCCGGTTCATTAGCCACTATAGGTAAATAACGAGGAAAATAACAACGGGCAGTAAACGGTAAAACTGTTTGCACTACAAACCAGTGTGTTCATAATTAAGATAATACATTAAAATAATGTAATAAGAGACACCAATTGTCAATATCAAGCAGCAAAAAGAACTGTTTTGTACAGCTGAAAACCCTAACCGGAAGCCAGACCCATAGAATTTACAAATGGCTCCGCCCATTTTCACGGCAAGAAAAAGGTGGATAGTTTGTCTTCGTAATGATGCCATATACAGTTTTGGGTGTTTCATTTTTAATTTACTGAAAGCTTCAAGAGCAGTTTATTATTTGTCATGCTTTTTTGTTTGCCGTCAAACGGTTGATCACTGCCGTGTGTGTATCCCTAAGGAGTGTAAGTCCATGTCAACACTGCACTTCAATAATGCGACTAAAATAAGGAATACTCCACGTCTTAATTCGATTTGTGTTAGTATGACTTTAGCTGGATTAAGGTAATCAAAAATCTGTTTACATGGTAGATTCTTAATCAGAGTATTGTCTTAATTGTGTTAAAATCGGAATATTGTTGTCCATGTAAACGTAATCAGTAGTGTTACATGATCCTTCAGCAATCTAATATGCTGATTTGATGCTTAAGAAACATTTCTCATAGAAAAATGCTTGTGCTGCTTAATAATTTTGTGCATTTTTAATACTTTTTCTTTGATGAATATAGAGTTCAAAATAAAACTGAACTTGAGATTTTTTTAGTAAGAATGTAAAAGTCTTTACTGTCACTTTTGATGAATTTACTGCATCTTTGTTGAATAAAATTATTAATTGGACAATAATCTGTGTGGGGCATCAGTATATTTTGCGCCATTTTTCCATTTCCTAAAGTTGACCCCAAAGCTAGAGTAACATGCACAAAAGTCAAACCCATCAAAACGATCTTACCAACTGTGGCACGTCCCATCTCACTTGTTGCCGTTTTACTCCCCATGGTTCAGCAACATTTGAACAGCGACACACTCAACTGTCTAACCCCCTACTGTCTGTCTAGATCCCTCCCACCTTGGCTATCTTACACCACCTCGCAGCTCCTTATTACTCTCACCACTGGCCTGCTGCCAGCCAGCAGGCAGCTAAATCCCGACCCTCGCTGATTTCTTGTTTTCCTGTAATCACAATGGCCCATATTCACAAAGCCTCTTAAAACACCAGCTGTTCCTGGCTCACTTTAGATTTTTGTTAAATGGTGTCTGAGATTAGTAGTGACAGGCTGATACCTGATCCCGGAGCATCACAGCTAGCATGAGATACTTTGTAAAAACACATGGAGAGCGCTCAGTAAAGTTCGTTTGAGAGACATTAGTACAGTAAGGGAAACTTTAGAGGTTAAAGAAGGAAAGATAGACAGGAAGAAAACAAACAATAGCCTTGGAGCCATAAAACACGAGGCCATAAAGCTGTCAATATGCAGCACAATGTTTTTCCAGAAACCAGGGAGTGTAAATCATCTGAGAATGAACCTGATGTAAGAACTCTATGGGTGGTAACTGTTCCGAGCGTTTGGGGCAGATTTCTTTCAGCTTGACACTTCTGCTGGTCTCAGCATGCTAGCATTTCATCAGTCATAGAGTGTCACAAAGTGTTTAGCTCAGCTAAGGACACAAAAATACGCATATTCTCGGCTCTGTGTTCATTTGAACAATACCATTGCTAAAAGTTTTTCTTTTTCATCTACACTTTTTTTGTCTTCTCTGATTTGTGACATTGAGCAAGCAATGTTCCCGTCAGTCCTAGTTTATGGATTAAAAGTTTCAATTTATTTTGTAGTTTTAAATTTGGGGTCTTGAGGCTTGAGGTTCACCTTTCAATCTATCCGTCTATCTGGTAGACTACGACTTTAAAGTCTTGAAACTTTGAGTTGCTAAAACTATACTACTTATTCAAACTTATCCACATCCATATTTAAAGTCATTAAATCTACTTCAAACGTCTGGCCAGGCTTTCCCAAGCAAATGGAAAGTTTGTCTTGACAAGCTTTATCGAGTTATGTTCAATGAACAAACCCGGTTTAATAGGATTAGTTTTAGTTAATGATAAGCCTAACCTTGAAATGAGAGTCAAAAAGGAGAGTGCTCTCGTAATTGACACACATAGTACAATACATGAGAGTTTTCAACAGTCTGCATGTGCACAGGATGATGACCTTATTGAGAAGTACCTGCTAAATGAAGTACTGTAAGAAAAAAAGATACTATTTAGCTGGTCTTTATAATGCATGTCACCATCCTTGCTAGGAACTATTTGGGGATGAAATGAAATTCAGATCTTTTCAGAACTTAAAAAGTCTTACAATCCTCTCTTTTATCTCTCTCTCTCTTTTTAATGCACAGACAATGTTCTGCACTCAGGTAAATGCCCTGGCCATTTCTTTCATTTTCACTCCACAGAGAGTTCCATCTTTTTCTTGTCCTATGTGCGTTCACTTGATCTTGTGTCTCTGCCTTCTCTGTAGGGGCATAGGCCATGAATTATTAAATCAGCAGCTGTTATTTCCCATATTAGCATAATTTTACAATCCAATGAATGCACTTACATTCTATTCAATGCATTTTTAATCTGCCATATTTCCGACCACATGGCTTGATTAGCAATAGCTGGTAGCCCTCAAATAATTTTAATTTTGTTTAAATCACATTTTGACTGATAGTCCACTTCTTGTTCCTTAAAGGGGACATAACACACACAGTTACACCCAATCTCATGTTAATCTTGAGTACCTATAGAGTAGTACTGCATCCTTCATATCTCCAAAAAGTCTTTAGTTTTATCATATTTCTAGAAGAAATATACAGCTTTACTATTCTCTCTGAAAAAAGCCGAGCTCCTGGAGGCACGCCGTGGGCGGAGCTAAAGAGTGACAAGCACTTGAGTGCGATCGCCAACAAAACACACAGAGGCAGTTTCTCAATTAACCGTTTGCAAAACCCTGCCCGCCCTTAGTTAATGTTGCCATGACCGACAAACAATGCTGCTCTCACACTACACACATGTTCTCATGCAGTGAAAAATACATCGCAGAGCAAAGAGGAAACTAACAACACACCAACAGAGAAAACAGAGCAGGTTACTTCTCAGGTCTCAAAACCCTCAGCTTTTAAACGGAGTCATTTTTAAAGAAATTCAAACAATAAATACCGTTTTGTGGCTCTTCAATGTGTCGTGACAGATCACTGTATGTTTGTGTTCAAACACGTGAACCGATCGTTTTCATATTTACTTAAAGCACGAAATGAACATGAATAAACATCAGAAAGTGTTTTATTTCAACCGCGGAAGACACCATTTTGCAAGTCTAAGTCCACCGAAGTTAATCTGCTCTTTTGTCTGATTTGTGGTTAAGGCTGGAAGGGATAGCCTACAGCTGCATGCACATTTAGCCTACATATTTTCCGAGCCAACAATATAACGTGAAACCTATGAAAATGGTTTTAAAAAAGTACATATCACCATAGTTTCAGCACTTTAGAGTGTCAGAGTGACCGTCTTTTTGCAGTAAAGGACCTGTCATAGTTTGATGAGTGGGAAGATGACATGAAGTCTTAACCTGCATTGAAAACAGATGAGCACACATGTGCAGATAAAGCTCCCATTGGGGGCGAAGTTCACAGGATTTTGTCCACAGAATGATAAGAGCACACATTTTAACATATTATTTTATTGTTTAACACTCAGTATTTTAACTTAAGCGCTGTCGGACATGACAGATTTTCTGGTATGCAAAACAAGTACTTTAAAGGAATACCTTAGCTTATTGCATTTACAGTGGCAGCCAACAAAAGCACAGCTTAACCCTCTCCACATTTTTATATTTAGTTATACTGAAAACGATCTTTTTTACCCTGTTTTAACAAGGATTTCTATGGAGACAGGCCGTAGCTGTCGGGCAAGATGGTGGATAGCAGCGGCGGCACATAATATCCGCGTTCTGATTGGTCAGATCGCCTGTCAATCAATCTCTTTGCGAACGGTCAATTCCAAGAACGCAGAGAACGGACTTGTGTTCTCATGTAGACTAGTCTTGCAAGGCTTCTTTGGAAGAACGAACTCGGAAGGACGCGAGAACACAGAACGCATCCTAGTGAGAATTGAGATGTACCGCATTCTTGTTTTACTGACTGCATAACATAACATTACACACATTCCATAACTTATTAAAACATTTCATACTATAATAGATATTATTTTCATATAATTGTATACTGTTTTATTTTACAGAGTATATGTTAAGACTAATTTTAATATGCCAATAAAAATACTGCAGACTTTCCCCGGGTCTTACCACTTTATTAAAATTAAGCAAAACAAAACGATAAATGTTTACTTTCGAGAGCCGTATTTGCAAGAGCAAGTTTAAAGCTTACAGGCTTCCATACACCGGCCACCCGCAGAGTCTTCTGGGATTTCTAACGGCTCGATTCTCTCAAATCTGCACTTGATGCAGCCTCGATATCAAGAACACATCCGGACACTTGCATGCGTCCTCTGTACTTGCGTTCTTGAGAACTGGAACTGAACTGAACTGCCATTTCACTCATTACCGTCTGCAGTTCTGAATCATGAGGGATCTTTTATATCTGGGACCGCTCCATCTTTCAGTATCAATCGAACTGGGCCTTGTTTATAAAATGTTCGTCAACAAACACACTTGAGAAACTCTGTTGCTGCCCCAGAAAAACAAACTCCATCCACTGTTCTGGTAACGGTGGGTTCTTCGGGAAGCTGAACAGGGTTATCTTTCCCTCACAATCAAAAACACACTTCTTTAAAGACATTCTTCCCGAGTGAGTCCCGTGCAGTGCTGTGAATGAAGCACATTGATGGGCGCGCTCTAGCTCTGGTCGATGCCTGCACGGGCGCGTTCTTCCAGGAGAAATGCCCATATAAGGAGTTCCACCCTCGTTTACGTCATGAAGAGCCACGATTGAAAAAAAAACCTCTCCGAAACTTGTACAAACCCCGAAGGAAGATTTTTGGCACAGAAATGTTATACGTCCAAATTGTTTTTTGAAACTTTGTCCATACTTAGCATGAGAGTCCAACTCTTTAATAGTGTAAACAACTCTGAATGCATGAAACAGCATTGTACCCCCTTTAAGAACAATATGAATTGCTTTCAAGCCATTTTACTTTTACTTAATTTCCTATTGCAAGTAAGTTGTTGTGCCACTTGGCTTTAAAAGTAACTTAATGAATTATTTATTGAACTGATTAGTTCAAAAACATTCATTCAGAAACAAAACAAGGGCTGTATTTTGTGAGCAAATCATTGAATCAGTCACTCAACTGATTTGTTAAATTTTTAATTGAGGAATGAAACAAGTGTCTGTCATTATTGGTGAATCATTGAATCATTTACTCAACCGATTCCTTCATATGCACTGATTCATTCATGAAGTCCCACCATGCGGTGTGTATGACTTGGTGACACTAAAAATGCACTCCTGCTTTGGCTTTGTTTGGAAATATTTTCGCCAGCAAAGAAAATTATTCAACGTCAACTTTTTATTTATTTATTTATTTTTATATTATGGGGCCATTGAATGCTTGAATCTGATTGGCTGCCGAACGTTCTAAAGTGTGCAATTATTTTCAGGGAAACGCACGGCGAACGTAGTTCCAGGCAGCTCTTGACCGCATTACATGACCATATCACTTCGACAAATGATTTATGTTATTTCAGAGGTCTTACAACAGCAAAATAACCAAAACCCACAACGACACTAGCCAAACAAATAAATATAGTAAACAATATGATAAAAACGACAGATCGTGTCCATGCTTTTGCCACAAAATTATGCTTTATTATGTACAGAAAGCACATACTCTATCTCTCCCGCTCTCTCTCCCTCACAGACCGACCGCACATACATAACAGTTACAGTTTGCACACACTAGCATACATCGCGCTAATGTTGTTAGCGCTACTCTGACGATTTTATCAGAAAACGACTTAAAAATGATTTCTCACAAGCAAACTAAGGAACTAAGTTTCACTATAATAGACATTGCTGCCGAGCACTATTGAGAGACACACAGAGGTAATTCTCTCTCTCTCTCTCTCTCTCTCTCTCTCTCTCATAACTTAGTTATTAACTGTATTAACTGCATTAGTCTGCTATCAACGGTTCAAGCCTCCGTTACTAGGTTTAAAATGACGTTTAGGAATTAGCAACGGAGGCGTTGGATGAAATGCGGAAGAAATAATCCTACTCACAATAGCGATTTAAGTAGAAACACCGGACCAATGCCTTGAAATATATAATCTGATCGATGTCTTAAGGTGTGGCAACCGTAGTATAAGCGGAATAATTGACTTCGGTCCGTTGAATTATTAGAAAAATAATGCACACCCGAGGTGGTGATGCGGTCACGACGTGAAGCGAAGACATCGATCGGATTATATATTTCAAGGCATTCGTCCGGTGTTTCTACTTAAATTGCTATTATGAGTAGGATACATTAGCGCGATGTATGCTAGTGTGTGCAAACTGTAACTGTTATGTATGTGCGGTCTGTGAGGGAGAGAGAGCGGGAGAGATAGAGTATGTGCTTTCCGTACATAATAAAGCATAATTTTGTGGCAAAAACATGGACACGACCTGTCGTTTTTATCATATTGTTTACTATATTTATTTATTTGGCCAGTGTCTTTGTGGGTTTTGGTTATTTTGCTGTTGTAAGACCTTTTGAAATAACAGAAATCATTTGTCGAAGTGATATGGTCATGTACTGCGGTCAAGAGCTGCCTGGAACTACGTTCGCCGTGCGTTTCCCTGAAAATAATTGCACACTTTAGAACGTTCGGCAGCCAATCAGATTCAAGCATTCAACGGCCCTTAGTATAAAACAAAATTAATAAATTAATAAAAACTTTAGTTGATTTTGCTGAATAAGATTCACAGAGAATTTGTATTCAAGTAATTTTTCTAATTTGAGTATGAGTTTAAAATGTTTTCAAATATCCATATTCCCTGAACATGTCCACATATACAATCTTTGATCATATTCTGCAATAAGAAAAAAAGCCAAAAATCAATTATGGGAAACATAAATGATTAATTAATCTACTGAATATTTTGTTCCTTTGTCACGGACAAATGAAATGAAGGAACAGTGAACTCCCCATTGGAACAACTGCATTCTTTCTTGATGTTTTTACCTGCAGTTTATGGAAATTATAAAGATATTTATTTATTTACTCTTAGACTAATGTTCCAATAATGAGTCACGATGAGACCAGCAGTGTGCATTAAAAACATAAATAGACTCAATTTTAATTTAACATTGACTTTAAAGTATACTTGCTAGCAATTTGGGACTTTTTTTATTTGATGTGGTGAGTAGTGATAAACTTGCTTGTCAAACAAGTGAGGTTTAGAGTTGAGACGTAGTGGTGAATAGTACCTAGAAGGATGAAACAGCCCATGCCTCACAAGCTGTTGGTCTCGGCTTTCAGATGAAAAAACAGAAGGCAAAGCAATTAAATCAAGTTTGATCCCAGAGAAGGCTGCGGACGTGTGCCGTAAGCTTCCCCATTACACTAATCCCAACCAGGAAACTCAATACGGATAAGAAACCCCTATGACACTTGGCAAACTATTCCGTCTGCGGGACCCAAAAGCACATTAAATTACCAATCACCTAGAATGGATGAGAGCTTGATTCTACAGCTCTCTTTGAAAGCCACACAAAGGGATTACTTCCCCCATGCTCAGGGTGGCTGGATGCAGTTTTGTGTTTGTTTGCTTTGTGTGCAGGAAAACCGAACCTCTGAAACAGATGAAAAGAGGGATGGCCATTCCAGCATCACTTGATAGCAACACATAAATCAATGATTGCCGATCGCACCACCTGATTTGAGGGCCAGACTCCCTCTTTCACAGGGTGGGAACTCAGACCCGAGAGCAGCACAGACATTTCCTTTCTCAGTTTATCTTCTCATGTCTGACTCTGGCTCTAATATTAGGCTGCTCACAGATCCATCAGTGCTGCTCCACGTGCTGCCGTTCAAATCACAGGCTAGCAGAGATAATGCAGTGTCCAAATCACTGTGTTTGCTTGAATGCCCATCCCACTGTCAAATTTTTTTTCATTTTACATCTAAAAGTTAAAGCCTTTTGGAGAGAAATACAGTGAATTTTTCTTGTGAAATATTTATAAGACCACTTTTTGTTGCCGTAGAACCAAAATATAACCGTGCTTAGGTAATGCAGGCTTGAAGGAGTTTGAAAAAAAAACAACAGGTTTATAGTCTGTTTTGTCCAAGTACTCAAGAGTCAGGGACTGAATGGCAATAAGTATAGTATGATTAAGCAAAACGAGGTGAAGGTTTTATTTTGTAGAAATTTGCAGGGTTCTCCAAGGCCAAGCTGTGCTGTTAGAAAAATAGAAGAGATTAGAATAACATCCTTAAGGCCATTGCACTCTGAGTTCAAAATTTTCGCGTGATCTGACCTGATCTGAATTTTTTTATGACGGACGAAAGTTTCGGAGGCAGTGTGTAAAAGTGATTGACACAACGTGAGGTTGTATTTATTTTTTAATGTGCGAAAATTTTTAGACGAAAATTTGCTCATTTGCTCTGACATCTTATGGGGCCAGATTCAATGAACATCCATAGGAATAAATTAATCTTACTGAAATTACTGAAAAGATTTCTTAAAAACTTCTTCCTCTGCTTTCACAGACAAGGCTTAAGGCTAGTCCCAGACTAAAATGCATGCTTTAGCTGTCTCAGCTGAAAATATCTTGCTTTGACATCTTAAAATATGTCAGTGCCATTGCTCTTTCTCAAGATGCACACCTGTAACATTTTTTTCTAAGGCATTTTTATAAAAACTGCTTAAATGTCTTAATTTATCTAAGGTCCTGGCTTAAGCGAAGCCCTGTCTGTGAAACCGGGCCTTTATCTTTATTCCTAAAGCCAAGCACTTCTGAAGAAAAGCAAAAATTTAAAGTAAAATTTTTAATTACAGAAAAGTTTTTTTTTTTTCACATGAAAAAAATAATTTGAAAAAATGGTTTAATTATAAATAAGTTTTAAAAGTAGGATATTCTCACAGTTGTCAAATATAAGATGAGATATTGAATACATGTATTGGGTTGTTATTGTGAAAATATTAAACTTAACAATTTTTAATACTAGCTACATACAATACATACATACAACAACAACAGTATTTTATTTAAATAATCTATCATAGTTGTAGGTTAATTTTTTCACAGAAAGATAGTCAAGTCATACAGGTTTGGAGTGGCATGAGGCAAACGATGGCAGAATTTTCTCAGAGAACTTCTTAAGAGTTTTTTTTTTTTTTTTTTAAATATCATTTGGGAACTTTCTGATAAACATTTTATTTATCCGATAAGAATTTTCCCTTTAAGCATTTTTTTTGTGTGTGTGAATCTGGCCCCTGAAGAGAGTTACTTGTCATGCCACATTCTTATGCCACAAAAAAGTGTTTCTCAAGTGTTGTCAGAATTCTCCAGAAGCATTTTATTTTTGAGTGACATTGGTTTTCTGAAAAGATGTTTGAAAAAGCATTTGGGACGTTATTGAGGTTTGTCTTATTATAACCTTGAAAAGATGTCAATACTTTACTCATCTTTTTCGATTTCTGCTTGTGGCTTAACATTTATGATTTGTCTTTAACTTTTGTTTTGGTCCTCCCCTGGTGATTCATGGCAGATTGAGAGGGTGAAGGTACAAAAAAGCAATGTATAGTATACTTTTTATTGTGGAAAGTCTTTATTAATGTAATCTTTTATCCTTGCACATTGTCTCTGGTTAAAAAGAAAAGAACTCCTCTGTGTTTTTCACAGTATTGTACTTTGAAAGATTAGTTCACTCAAACCATAATGTTATATAATCAATATTTGGGTATATATATATTTTAAATATTGTTTTGCAAAGATATATATGACTGCCAGAACAGTAAAATGTTGCTTTGATTTGATCCCCTACAGTTACTTAGTTTTTATTCAAGCTTACATTCTAAATTAATATTTGCCACCAGTTGGGTGGAATTAAACCTTTCCCAGTATTTCTCTCTATCTGGGTTGAGTCTCCTGACACTCACCCTCATTGTGGAGCACAGGCTTTGAGAAGATGCATGAGCATCAGAAAGTAGGTGACCCACTGCGACTTGGTGACCTCACACAGGTCTGTAAACACATCCTATCATCGACCCCTTTGGCGGGTGCCGGTGTTCGGTCAGCCGTAGCGCTATCAGCCCCACCAAGCAGGGGAGTGCAGCGATCCGTGGTGCAGATGAGCTCAGATACCTACTTAACTCTCAGCGTTAATGGGTCTCACAGAGGAAGAGCTGGATCACAGATGGGGCAGAGTTATTTCTTAACACAGCTTCCCTCAGAACTCAAACTGAATGACAATCAGCTCTGTTTATTACAAGCCGCACTGAGTTGGCAAGCTCTTCTGACAGTCATTAACTAGCAGTTAGCTCTTTTTCTGGGGTTTTGAATTCTTCGTTTCAGTATTTCCTGGCTGTGCTGTGCACTCTAGTTTGCAGCTTTAATTTTGCTTGATTTTGCTGAAAGTTTTTGATGTAATGTAATCGTTGGAGTGGTATGACTATGAGGCAATGCGTGCCAGTGTACATAACAAAGAACAGGAACAAGGTTAGGAAGATCCTGGTTGCCAGAACAAAAAAACAACCAATTTTGGTTTTAAGTCATGTCGTATTTGACATTTACAGAATGAGAGGATTGAGATCATTGCACATATACATCATTGTAGTGCAACGTCTGGGTTGCAAGTTGGAGAAAATGATTTGAAAAATCATAGTGGGAAGCAGTGGCGTTGATCATAATAGGCTGTAATTGTGAATTTTGAATTTACTATTTAGTTGCATACGTTTGTGTATACTGGCAGAGAATACTGATTAAGTTAAAAAGTTTTGTCAGCCATATGCATATGTAAAACTGTGTTTCTATTTTTTTCCCCTCTGTGAAACTGTGAAAAAAACTTAAAATTCTTGAATTTTGTGAATTTTGACTACTGTTTAGTTTACAGTACATGGATTTTGTGTACTGTTGACAAATAATAATGATTAAAAACATATGAAAGTTTTGTGAGCCATATGCATATGCAAAAATGTTTTCTATACTAGTTTTAATTTACTTCATTTTTAAGCAGTTTGCTGCTCCGTTAGGGTATCTTGACCGCTGCGCTAGCCAATGTGCACTTTATTTTTTATGATCTTATATCATAGGGATGCTTTAAAATCTTAATCTTCAAGCACAGCAGCCAGTGCTGCCCAGGAAAGATCTAGCGGCATGTTTTGGTTTTCCATTAATCTTTTTTTTCCCCCATTTAAAAGGCTGTATATAACAGCAACTGTCTCTCACTGTGCTCATACTGTGATGAAAGGGATAATTGGTTGCCAAACTGCTCATTTTATGGAGAAATCTGTTCAGTCCTGACTTGGGAAAAACACAGCCAGCATTTCCACTTTGGCAGCCACACTACGGTAGAAAAGCATTCCTACAGCTGGACGGTAATAATTGTTTTGCCATCAAAATTTTGACAAAGCTTTCCGCTCCAACTGCTTTTACTTACAGTGCTCTTATGCAGCATTTCCTCAGCACAATTTCCAAATTAGTTTGCGAACAGGATAAGGAACATCTATCTAGACTTTGTGCCCCTAAACAAACAATTATTGCAGAAAACACACATTATATTGTGTTGTATTCCTTACTCCAGTGTCAGCTGTGAAACTCCATTAAAGCTTCTGCCTTATAGAAAGTATTTGTGTCATTTCATGTTGCCTTTGACAAATGAATTCAGTCATGCGCTTCCGCTGCTTTATCAGTTATCTTTACTGTTTTGGACCAGTTGTAGATGCACTTCAGGGCCAAAAGTGTGTGGACATCTGAACATTTAAAGGGTTACTCCACCCCAAAATGAAAATTGTCATTAATCACTTACCCCCATGTCGTTCCAAACCCGTGAAAGCTTCGTTCAACTTCGGAACACAATTTAAGATATTTTGGATGAAAACTGGGAGGTTTGTGACTGTCCCATTGACTGCCAAGTAATTATCACTGTCGAGGCCCAGAAAAGTATGAAAAGCATCGTCAGAATAGTCCATCTGCTGTCATTGGTTCAATCTGAATTTAATGAAGCGACGAGAACACTTTTTCTGCGCAAAGAAAACAAAACAACAACTTTATTCAACAATTCGTCTCCTCTGGTTCAGCGTAGCAGCATTTTGGAGAATATCCACTGGACGCAAGCAGCAAACGCTCTTCTGTGTCAGCCGCACCACAAGGATACGTCTTCTACGTTTGTTTATGCTTTGATTTGAATGAAAACAGTGTATCCGGTATGCAGCTGACACACAAGAGCATACGCTGCTTGCGTACAGCGGATATTATCCAAAATGGCACTCCCATTCTTGCCTGATATAGGTTTCCAGCTGCTGAAGAGTTCGTGGTCATCTTTGATGTATTTTTCGTGATGAAGGGCAAAATGTTCTCTATAGGTGAAAGATCTGGACTGCAGGCAGGCCAATTCAGCACCCGGACTCTTCTACTACGAAGCCATGCAGTTGTAATAGCTGCAGTATGTGGTTTTGCATTGTCCTACTGATATGCACAAGGCCTTCCCTGAAATAGAGGTCATCTGGAGGGGAGCATATGTTGCTCTAAAACCTTTATATACATTTCAGCATTCATAGTGCCTTCCAAAACATGCAAGCTGCCCATACCGTATGCACTTATGCACCCCCATACCATCAGAGATGCTGGCTTTTGAACTGAACGCTGATGACACGCTGGAAGGTCTCCCTCCTCCTTTAGCTCGGAGGACATGGCGTCCATGATTTCCAACAAGAATGTCAAATTTGGACTCGTCTGACCATAGAACACTTTTCCAACTTGAGACAGTCCATTTTAAATGAGCCTTGGCCCCTCATGACATGACAGCCCTTTCTAGACCATGTTCACATATGGCTTCCTTTTTGCATGATAGTTGGCATCTGCAGATGGCACGGCGGATTGTGTTTACTGGAAGTATTCCTGGGCCCATTTAGTAATGTCAATGACAGAATCATGCCGATGATTGATGCAGTGTCGTCTGAGGGCCCGAAGAACACGGGCATCCAACAAAGGTCTTTGGCCTTGTCCCTTACGCACAGAGATTTCTCCAGTTTCTCTGAATCTTTTGATGATGTTATGCACTGAAGATGATGAGATTTGCAAAGCCTTTGCAATCTGACGTTGAGGAACGCTGTTTTTAAAGTATTCCACAATCTTGAAGTGGAATATATAATAATATTTATAATATAATGGATTTATAAAGATTTGTAAATGTCACAAGCTGTGCATACATAAATTCTTTCAATTCAGCTTCTGCAAACCTTGTGTTTCTATATGGTTCTCACTTTGTTCACAGAGGCTGATCGTGCTGGAATAGAAAAAGATCCTATTCTACAGTAAATGTTTGCATAAGGAGATTGCATGGCAGTGTGCTTGATTGTATGCACCTGTTAGGCAGTTGAAAGAGCCAAATGTGGTAATTGGAACAGTGTTTCTGCACACTTTTGGCCGTTTTTAACAAATTACACGTTACGAGACCCTGAGCTCAGTAGCATATTTTGTGCCGAGTGTCACAGCACAGAAAAACTTCCATTAGTGAGCAACTAATTGACTGAAGAATATTTTTGAACGTACTAAAGTTCAACTTAGAAAAAAGAAACCATAGCTCCAGGGAAGTATCTTGTGTGGATTCAACAATAAAACACTCATTTGTGAAAGAGGAACAAGCCGGGGTGCAAAAAGGCAGCATCAAAAACTGCTTTGTAAAGATAGGCACAGGCCTCAGAGATAACTGTCTCGTCAGGAAGTTACGCCCCTGCGTGAAAAGAATCTAGACTCCATTGAATCCCAAATAGGAATGAATGTACAGCAAATGGCTGATGATTTTAGACATCAAATCTGCGGCTTAGTCTAGATACCCCTTTCAACCCATGGCTGCCAGAAAGGCCTTTGCTCGAGAGCTGCTTATGACAAAGTCTGCGCGCGTTTGAGCCTGGTAGCTGAGTCTCATCAGTGGGAATTATTCTCATCCTGACACGCTGTTGTAGACATGTTTTTGCTAATCAGACACTAACACGAAGCAGATTTAAGAGGATGTCAGAGCGGCGTTATACACCATCGAGTGTATGTCTCCCTCTCTGCGTCCCGTCTGCCTGTCACTAGCTGTTGTCAGGGCTGAGAGAGTGCTGTTAGGCTGTGTGCTGATGTACCGATGTTATCCCGCCTTTATCTCACAGCTGTCTACTGCCTTCTCTTCCACTGATGTCGGATTGGCAGCAGCGATTGCAGCTGGTTCGCGTGAATATGGTTGGTGGAGTTTGTTTGTGTGTGTGTGGATGTTTGTGTGCAAAGACCATCTGAAAATCCTTCTTATCCACTCGTCCATGACTGTATTTAGTTCCTCCTTAGTGGGTCACTTTTCTATCAGTGCATTTGAAAGAGAAGGCAGCTGCCTTGCCGCCCTGTCAGTCAGTGCCTTTACTAAATTTAAAGTGAGCATTAGATAAATATGTAATGGTTACACTGATAGTCTTTGTAGAAACAGAATTGTACGTTATTTTAACAAATATAAAGTGTCATTTTTCTTCTTTCAACCACTGAATTGCTCACAGTGAATTGTGGGGTATTATAGGTTGCGAAGAATACAGAATAGTGCTTTCAAATCAACCAAATGGAGGCATCTTAGACTTGAATGTAATGGCATTGTTGAATTCAGATGTGCCTTTAAGCGATAGTTCACTCAAAAATGAAAATTCTGTCATCTTTTACTCACTCTTATGTTGTTGCAAAACTGAATGAATTTCTTCTGTGGAACACAAAAGAAGGTAATTTAAATTGTATTTGTTTAAATGTTTTTGCCCTTTCAAAAAAACAGCACTGGCCTCCACTGGCTTTCATTATATGGACAAAAAATTATTTATATACCCTTGGAGGCCTATAGTTTTTTAAATTGGCTTTTATTTTTCTATTTTCAGTAATTTTGCTGTGCTTTTTTCTCAGTATTACTATTTAGGTATCTTCTTTTTATTTTGGTTTTTGTAGTTTAGTATTTATTTATTTCCATTTCCCTATTTATTGTAGTGCATCAACTTAACATAGCTTGAGTCTCTGCAAAAACTCTGCAAATGCATTAAAAAACCCCTCCAAAATAATAGCCAATAGCTGTAATAAGAACTTTTTGTATGTTTTTGTGGGTTCATTAGGAATACAAAAACATAAAAATGAAGTGGCAACAATGATTGTAGTGTCAGTGCCAACTATGACAATAGGTTTATTGTAAACCGATGCTTGTTACTCGCAGTCCTTGCATATTATCTTAATAGAATATGCTATCGCTGTTGAATCAATGCCCACTGACCTCAAATCCTTTTCTGTTCTTCACAAGTGTGTGCTTGGTCTAAGTGCTTTCCCATGCATATCTACACCATTTGTTCTGCGCTTTCTCTGCTCACTCTTAAATTTAATTACATGTTTAAACAACAAGCTATTGTTGAGTGTTTGTCTCCCTAACAGGGTCTGGATAGTTAAAATGTGTACTTCAATATAGCCTCTTTGTCTTCTGAGTTGTGGAAAATAAACCTCTCAAACTCCGATAACACACAAATTAAGTTTCAGAGCTATTTCCTCTTCTGATTGAGTGGGTTTCTTGATGCGTTTCCTCACCATGACAATTTTATGGTATTTAAATGGGAAATTCATTCATTAATTGAAGAATATTTGGTGATTTATTAAAGTGTTTATTATCTAAATAGTTTGTGCATAGAGATGTGTCTGTGACAGGCTGATTTGAATAACATTAAGATTAATATTAAGACTTTGATATGACACTTTTCCTCAAGAGCAGTGATTAGCATTAAATGAAGTTAGAACATATAGCAAGATGTTATGAAATGCTGGAAATGCTCAGTATGTCGGCCTGAAAAATACAGTTTTCCATTATGGTAGTTGTTGTCAAAAGGAAACAATTTGATTATGCCTTTTATTTGTTTGCTTTATTGGTACATTCGGAGTACTTGGATGGTAGATACGTTTTTCAATAGGGCTGATTCACATTATATTTTCCAAAATAGTCACAAATATCCTACTGTGAGTAGGGGATAACTACACAAGCAGATCTCTTATAGTGAGTGGCATGTCCATCCTTTGATGTCCTGCTGTGGGTCATTCATAAATCGTAAAGAATAAGCCTTGAGCTTCATCTGGGGTATTTTGTCATCTCTCTCCATGAGACGTAATGGATCCGCTGTCAGACTGAGCCTTCGGCGCATCAAAGGGATTCAGGTATCAGTCTAGTTTGCATGTGTTGTTGTGTTTCCGTGGTGTTTGACAGGTGAGAGACACAACGGGTCGCATCCTTCGCCTTTGGTGAAGGGGCGCAGAGCAAGAGAGCTAGGCATGCGTGAGTTTATATTTGCATGTGGTGAGGATCAGCATTACTCTATCCTGAGTTTCATCTTTTGCTGCTGCACTAATTAGTCAGTCACAGATTTTAAATTGAACATGTCATGGTCTTATTTGTTGGTCCATTAGGACATTAATTAAACAAATTATAGTAATTCTTTTCTTATTTCAGGGCATGAATATTCATTATTTCTGACAGGTATGTCTGTTCATCTTCAACAAAGTTATGCAATAAAAAATAAATGGGTCTCTTGAAATGGTTTGTGAAGCATTTCGAGAGGTCTGATTTAAAAAAAAAATGATTTGGTGGTTAAAAAAGAACTTAGAATAAAATAATTATAACTGACAAAAAGTGTCAACATAAAAAAAAAACTCATAAAAATGTATAAACAAAAACAAATTTAAAGGATTAATTACCTGATTGATTTTTAATTATATTAATTAAAAATTTTATGTTGATGTTGAACATTGTTTTACTGAGTTTAACTGTATTTTTAGTTGATTGTGTTAAGACAAGATTAATAATATTTATTATTAGTTGTATTTAAATATTATTATTATTATTATTAATGCTTTTGTATTTTCTATTCATTGCATTGACTGCATTACATTCAAAAAAATCTGACTACAAAATTCAGCAGTTAATCAATCGGAATTAAGTTTATTAGACAGCCATATAACCAAACCATATACTGTATAGCAGTCCTTTGCATGCTCACAGTTGTCTTTCTGAAGAAAATGTCCTTTATCATATTCTGATCAGCAAAAGCTGGTATCAGCACAACTTTAACCAAAACTGTGAAACAACATGGAAAAGTGCACTCGATTTATAATCAGCCTGTGCTGGAGCACATATGTGCCATAAATAAAGTCTAAACTACATTTTTCATAACATGTCTGAACTAATTAGTCTCACATCTTTTGTGTTGCAGTGCATTTTCTACATCTTCCATGTAAATATTGCACTTGTTTAATTAAACCTATACAATTATTATGACCATTCTTTTCAATAGTGATCTAATCTGTAAGCAACATTTGATCACTAATGTTTTATCAGATCATGATTTTGTCACTGCCTTTAGTCGAACAGTCTTTGTTGTCCATGGAGAAGCCGAGAGCAGGAGGTTAGTGTTGATACCCAGAGCTGAACTCCCATTGGGCATCTGCTGAAATCAGTATGCCACCCCACCAAGATGGCCTTGAGGGGGCTGGAGCTACAACCTGAAGCCCACCACTAACCTTGAGCAGCTGCATACCAATACAAAGAGGAATGAAATGTGCTCTCTGAGCTTTGAATGTGAAACCTCCTGCATCTGTAATTCACCAGCATCTAAATATGCAAGCTAAATGCGACAATGTTTAACAAAATGTCCCTTAAATGCATTTGCTTATTCCGCCATGTGATTTGTAATCTTCATTCCGTGTTAATTTAGTTGGATATTTATAGAAAGACACCAAACGCCCGCATTATCAAAGTAACAGCTGTTTTTATTTCTCTAGTTGGCCTTTAATATTACTGATGAATTTGCTTAGCACATTAAATGAGGAAGCAGATGAATTTAAATTCCCTGTAGTGGTGTGAAGATCAGGTTACTATCAGACAGGGATCATTTTGCCTCCTCTTTTCCACAAGGATGGATTTGATCTCCTCCCAGACCTCTTGTTCTTTCTCATTACCGCTATCATACCAGCATGGGAGAGCTCTTGACACTTCATGGCTGAAAAGTAGCCAATCATGAAAGATTCAATGTCTGATATTGAGGAGAATATGGGTTTTCTGAGGTCGTGCTATTCCTGGAGGACGTGGGCGATGGCGCCCAGGGAAGCACATGTAACCTGTGATTCACGTTCCTCAGCTTGTGCTTCATGTCCCCAAGGCTGCTCACAGGGATTTGTGACCCTCAATACAGTTCAGGTTCAGCGTTATCTGGGATTTTAGCGAAGGCCTGCGGCAACCGTGAGAACCTGCGCTACAATCTGTTGAAATTATAATTCTCCACCAGAGGGTCAACGTTTTATTCAGGGATGTCCGTAGGCCTCTCAGAATTCAAGAGGATGTCAGATGTTCAGTTCTTACTTATTCTACTTCAGACCTCAGATTTGTTTTCTGCTACAAGTACCGTGATTCACTCCTGGTAAATGAATAGGTTGTCGCTGGGTTTCTACCCTCACATTTTCTGCCGTTTCAGTTCGCACAAGTGAGAAGAGGGCTGAACTCTGACTCATAAACTCCTGTTTTGAGTGACCGCTCACAGGAGTAAGTGAAGCATGGCTTTTTAAGCTTTCTCCGTGGACCTTTGGCCCTATTTTATTCCACAAAAACAGATATCACGTCAAGCTCCTGTGCAAGAACAGGCAAAAATATCCTCCATCATGAAGGAAGACTCTGAGACGGCTATATCTATTACCTCCCCAGAAGGTAAAAATATCCATTATATGATCTTCATTTGAATAATCTCAACATTGATTCTTAAAATGCAGCACTTTCTGATTGAGGAAAGGATAACTTTTGAACCAGTTCTTTTTAGTGAATCATAAACAAACAGCACGATCAATGTAGTCTGATTTACTATAAAATCACTCTCGAGCAGGTCCTTTTAATGAATAATTCAGAAAGACTCATGAGACACGCTATATATGTTTACTTTTGTTGTTGTTGTTGTTGTTGTATTGATTATTATATCTGTTAAATAATTTAAAGTTAAAGTGCATGTAGCTACTTTTCTCAAAATCTAAGAAGTAAGAGACTCTGGCTAAAATGTTAATATGCTCTTGCTGATATTTAGGAGACACATTTGAGATATTCAAAAGTGTCTTATTTGGGACCTTTCTTTGCTCCAGTCCCTGCAAGGACTTTTATTGATTTATCAGAGTTGTATTGATTGAAGAGTCAAATCTAAAATTTATGATGGTGAACAGCCTTAGTTAATCAGGCCTAATAGAATGAATGAATCTTTGTTAATAGGCTTCAGCAGACTGTGTAATTACCTCTGACAGAAACAAGTTCAATGTGTGAAGCAATTAGAGGCCAGGGAAGAGCTGTAGGGAGTTTAACCACCTTATGTACACATGCGTATTCTTGCACTCTGCCACATCCTTAGCACACTGTTTTCTGGTTAAAGTTAAAAAGAAGAAGAAGAAAAAAACTTTCAACTTTTTACCTTCATCTTGTACTGATGGGATGTGTCACTCTTTGTATATCCTCTTCCAGATACAGAGAAAATCTCTCATAGTGACTGACATTTGGAGTGTCAGCTGTGATCCAGCTTCTGACGCTCTGGGCAACAGGGTAGATACCTGTGTGAGTTTCATCTCATTGACACAAGGGACACTTGAGCTATTGGTCCACACTCAATAACACTGTGAACATCTCTTTGTGTGAACTCTATAAGCACAAATACCATGGCATTTCATCACATATCTGGTGTTATTTCATTTCAATAAATAATTGTGATGCTAAAGCCTTCAAACGGAAATTGAGTGAGGTCCAGATCTTTTGTGATTTGATTCATGCCGCTGTCTTCTTCCATGTCAGCAGAAAAGAGCAAATGAAAGGAATTAATTTCTGTCAGATGGCCAGCTTCTCAGCAGGCAAAGGCCAGATCCGACGAGGGATATTTTCGCTTTTCACTGAGAAGCACTGATGACCAAGCAAAAAGACAAGCAGAGGTTGAGAGCATTAGACATGTATATCTTTCTCTTTGCAAAATTCAATAAGGATTTAACATGATCGATGTAACGAATTAGCTTACATTTGATAGGGATCTATAAGTAGTGCAACATATTCTCTCATTTAATGTCATAATGTTTCGTTGGTTTGATTTTTCTCAAAATTTGAATATTTTTAGTTTATTTCCGTGTTTAAATAGGGCTCCTACACATTTTATGTAGTCTGAGACAAACCTTTGGAGTCATTAATTCAGCGAGTATGCATTAAATAGATCAAATAAATACATTCATGGTATGATTTCTATTTCAAATAAATGCTGTTATTTTGAACTTTCTATTCATCAAGAAATCCTGAAAAAAATATATATATATCATAATTTATATAAAAAAATCATATATCAAAAAAGAAGCACAGCTGTTTTTAACATTGATAATAATAATAAAATGTTTCTTGAGCACCAAATCAGCATATTAGAATGATTTCTGAAGGATCATGTGACACTGAAGAATGGTGTAAGAACTGCTGAAAATTCAGCTTTGCCATCACAAGTATTAATTACAGTTTAAATAACATAGAAAAGTATATCATTAAAAATATATTAAAATGGAAAAACACCAAACTTTTAAACTGTACTGTAAACTTTTAAACAATATATGACAGGAAAGGCAGTACGGAGGAGATGGCACACTCCGCTCATTATTGCTGCTGTGCAAAAGAAAATCAACACCTTTTAATTAGAGTCAGTCGCTTGATTGGTTCTCTAGAGAGAACCTGAGAAAGAAATATGATGTGTGCTAAAGCAGTGGTTCAAACCTGTCCTGGGCTGCATCCAAAAACTCGCTGCCTTATGAGGCAATGACTTTGCAGGCAGCGTTTTTGCACAAAGGCACCTCACGAAACTGATTTCGGACAGGCTTCTGAGGCAGCGTAACGGTTTTAGTAATCTACAATAAAATAGAACGAGTTTTGGTGATAACTAAAGGAAGATTTAATTACTATAATACTAATTTCTCTCTAGAAATAACATCAAAAGTGCAAAACGTTCATCAGAAATATACATTTACACACAAACTAAGCACCAAACGCAACTTTCAGATGCCATCTTTATTTTTTAGCTCAACCGTCACGGAATGAAACGCACAGGATTGTGGGATATCAAAGGCAGCGAAGGATACATCTATGCTGCCTTCAGAAATCGATCAGATGAAGGTATCTCATGAGACAGGGAGTGAAGTAAGTAAATCTATCATCTATCATCTATCACACCTGGTTCAACTCATCAGCTCATTAGTGGAGACTGCAAGACCTGAAGTGGGTGTGTCAGATATAGGCAGACATACAAAACGTGCAGTGCTGGGGGTACTTCATGGAGAGGTTTGAGAACCACTGTACTAAAGGATCAAAATTGCACCGTTTTGTCAGAATGAATAGGTTATTTGTCATGTTATGGAAACGTAAGTTTGGCAAACTTTCCCATTCTTGCTTGACTGAACATAGCTGCTCGAGGGTGTAAACCAAATGGCAGCCAAATGAACTTCTTCAAACTGGACTTTGCCCTCAAATCAGTTACAGTTTGAAATTGTATTACAGTCCTTTACTATGTCTTTAGATTTATGCTGGGAGTTCTTTTATTCACTGGGAATCAAGAGTGCAAATATGAACACTGCAATGAAGGACCAGAGTGCTCAGTGCTGCTTGAGCGAGATCGGGCTAATCTAAATGTGTGAGAGCAGCTGGGAAACTCAGGAAAGCCAAATGTTATGAGTGTATTTTATAAGGTTAATTACATTTCTAACTATGCAAGCCAAAAATAGAGGGCTAATTAAGAAATACCTGTTTTTCCCCTCTTTTAAGAAAGTGTTGTATGTGCTGAGAGTAACTTAAGTGCTGAAATGTAAGAAAAATAGGTTGTGCTGGCCTCTATCTTCATTTTAAGAAACAAACCAGCCCTCCTTCCCAATTAGATCTGCATATTAAAATCATTCCAGAATAATGCCCAGGGTCTTTTGTGGTGAGGGAATCCATGCCTAGTTAGTCAACGGGATGTCTGACACATTGCACGCAGAAGCTAAGTTCGTTAATTTGTTCCATACAATGCTGTATTTGAATTCGCCGGAGGGAAATATGATCTTATTTCTCCTTGTTTCTGATGGCAGGCCAGAATTATTGCTTTTCTGCTTGAGGGGTGCCTGGGGCTGTATCAAGTAAATGCAAAGATTTTATCCCTTTCTCTCTGCTCTGGTAGATTCAGGCTGAGTTTTTCATTACTGAGGGTGTGATCTCTGCCAGGAGGCAAAGAGAGAGAGAGAGAGAGAGAGAGAAAGAAGGAAGTGAGGAAGGTGGTCAGCAGTGTGCCAATATAGAAAAATAGTGTGGCTGACTGGCATTGGTAGAAGCACCATTGACCGTGGCTGGGGTTTCTGCTTTTGATGCATTTTTCAGAAAGAACTATTTTTGGTGCATTTTACAGCAATAACAATGGATATTATTGCTATTAAAACGAGCAAATGCAACATGATTTTTTTAACTCAATTTCATTTAATTAAATTTGTGCTTAATTCATTTGTGGTGGGACTATGTGAATCTTTTTTAATTGATTTGAGCACTTGTTTTTTTTTTTTTTTTTTAATGAAGTTGATTGAATTTAGTATTCCAAATTAAAAAAATAGTTCTGGTTGTATGCAGGAAGAAAAGAAAAAAACCTTGTCACGGTCACACTTTAGTTTGGGGACCAATTCTCACTATCAATTAACTTTTAACTATGACTTATTTCTCAATAAACCCCTAATTTGCTGGTTGTTAATAGTTAGTATGGTAGTTATTAAGTTTAGGTATGGGGTAGGATTCAGGTATCTAAAATATTGTCGAGCAGAATAAGGCATTGATATGTACATTATAAGTACTAATAAAAAGCCATGCCAGTAATATGCATTCTAATAATCAATTAGTTAATAGTAAGAATTGGTCCCTAAATGTATGTGTGTGTGTATGTGTGTGTGTGTGTGTGTGTGTGTGTACACACGCAAGAGTGTAGGAAGTCCATGTGATCTGATGCCAAAATTGAAATCCTGCTCAGTTGTTTTTTTCAATGTCACTGCATCTGGTTGGCATAATTAAATTAATTGGAAGTTCATACAATAAGATTGGAACAAATCTGTTCAAGCAAATTATAAAACCTGATTTAATCACAGGGAAGTTTTCCTCAGTTTCATTAAATTCATTGAACATTTCTGAACATCTTAAGTGTATAATGTAAAATCAAAGGTAGTCAAGACAGCAAAACCACATAATCATAAACTATGAAATCCTGCAATTACAGAGCCATTATCCCATTATGTTGAGATTCCTTGTGCTTTTTAGGAGAGACATCGATAAATGAGAGTGACTTTTAATTTCCAAGCTTTGCCACTGTCTGAAAGAGCTGCATTCAATTAAGTCACACTTTCAGTAATGAGCTACAAAGCTTTCCCTCATTGCTTTGTTCATGCTACCGGAATACTGCAGAATTTAGGTGACACTATTTAATTCTGTAAATAGACAATAATATTTGATAATAAGAGGTGGGAAACAAACAAATGTAGCTGCCGTGCCGTGTGCCATTTTGAATGAAATTATTCTGTTCTCTTTAAGGAAAGCACATATTAACTTCAGTATTTTTTTGTATGCTTACCTTATCTGTATATTGGAAATGCAAATAGCACAAATCATCCATAAAGGTCCAAACAAAATGCTGGAAAGTAATTTTGATGACAGTGCTGAGAACATTTTAAACTGTAGACCCTTCATATTGGTCTTTTTCAAATGAGATTTGTAAATTAACTTTAATTTTCTTATTCTTTGACTTCATGCTATAATGAAACATCTGCACTTGACCCAAGCACACATTAGAGCTTTCATCTTTTTTCCTTTCCTGTTCTGTCCATTCTGGATGAGTGTATTACCATAAAATTGAACAAAATTACAGAAAGAAAATAACTGACTTTAGGTCTAGAACAATTTGCTATGTACTATGTTTATGCGTGATGGGATTTGGTAAGAAGAAACATTCTCACTATACCATGAAAAAGACACTGAAACTCTGGCAAATGTATCATCCCAGCCACTTAAAGTGTTGTTTAAATAGTTGCAACTGGTTTCCATGGTGTTGATGAAATGTGGTTTATGATGAAACAGTTTGGTTAGTGTTGCTTAGCTCTGTACTTTTATTAAGATAAATAAAAAATAACCTTGAAGCTTTTAAAAAAACATTGTCCACTACTGCCTACATTTACAAAGCAATCAGAAAGGAAACATGGAGCCCTATCAGATACTCTAGTGTTGGTGTGTGTGTGTGTTTATGTAGTATGCATGCATTTCCTTTTTGAATAGCTCTCATCAGTTCATTAAGTGTCTTGTCATTTAAAAGCTTTCTTGCTGGTTACAGTGATAAAGTACATTTGTATGCCAGAGAGTACATGAGTCTTCACAAAGGTGGACCAGCAATCACTGCTTTGTTCATTTCAAGTGTTTTTCATTTTCTTCAAATATTGGTGATTAAATGAAACAGCGGAAAGCGATAAGCTCATGACTGTGTCTGTAGGTAAAATATTCAGACATTTATGTTTCTATTTTATCATATTTAGGCTGTTTTTACAATTGCTTTGATTCAGCCCCTTTGATTCAGATTTTACTTTGTATTTTTGCACCAATGTCACAAACCACAGTGAGTGGCCAGGTACTGATTTCTTCACTGTTGCATGCATTTTTTAGGGTTTTAGATGGCCACTGAAATGGTGGCAAATGTGACAAAAAATGTACATTTTCGACAGTCATTTGGAAAAACTTTGTGTTTTGTACACAAGATTTGATGTCAAATTTGAGAAGAAATTACTCTTTTGAGCCAATTATTTTTTATCAGTCAAAAAATTTATTAACTCACTTGTCAGACAAGTCTGATGCAAAATGAACTGGGGACTTTATGATGTATATTAGTTGTGAAGACTTGAGTCAGTGACAAAATATACAAAGATACATGTTCACAACAGATTTTTGTTAAAATCAATTGAATGATATTCAAAAAATGTTCAAATGCTTAGCTGGTTATTATTAAGTCTAATTATAAGAGTGAATCGATTCTAAGGTTTTGTTTGACTTGTTGGAACACTGATCAAAACAACATTTGACTTTTTGTTCAGGCAGACAATGTTATTTCCACAAAAGTTCATCGAAATGGAACACATTTATTCAAAATACAAACCCAATTTAAAACGTTGTAGTCTTGCTTTTGAACAATCGTCTTTACTGAGTGATTATTTTTATTGATTTTAAACGGCTCCTAAATATTTAATTTTAGAAACCATCTGGCGCCCTTGTATTTTATTATTATTATTATTTTACTCTGGATACCTGAGTATTTTGGATTTACTTACAAAGCTTTTCATACACATCTGCTGCAGATGCGTTACAACAGATGCAAGCTTCTCTCCAAAGGCAATTTATTTAGAGACAAACAGCAATGAGAAACATATTCTAATAAATGAGACAGGGAGAATGTAAGTATGCAAATAATACAACAACAGTAGCTGTCCACATTCATGATTCACAACTGAGTGCATTTATACTGAGCCTATGTCGTAAAAAAGCTCCAGTGTGAAAACACCATAAATGAGTCTTCTTAAAAATGAACTCGCTGTAGATAAAAACACACACACAATACATTTGTATGCAATAGAAAATATGTGACTTCACAAGAGTGGACTATAGCAATCACTTCTTTGTTGATTTCAAGTGTTATTGCTTCTTTTCTTCAAACATGGCAGAGGGAGAGACGGTCTGACAGCTGTCTGACCGTGTCCATACTGTCATGATGTTCTTGTTTTACTATATTTAATCACATCTGAGTGCCACGGGGCTCTTCTGTCTTCCACCCCCTCAGTGTCTGACCCCGAGTCCCCGTCCTCCCACAGTCCTTCTTTGTCCATATCTTGCAGGAGGATAACTAGCGACAGCATCGTCCTCTCTAATGGCACAGTGGCCTTTAGACCCGAGACCACTGATACCTCACTCCCCTCCAAACAGCACGCTGGTCAGCATCAAGTTCATCCGGTGCCCCTTGCCCTTCATTGACTCTCCATTGTCTGGGATGGAGCTGGGATAAGTGGCGTATCGGTAAAGAATACTGATTGGCCGGTGAACAAACCCCAGGGGATTTCATTAATGTGGCGGCAGATGCAGCATCATTAGAGCTCTATCCTCAGTCATCGCGGCCTGAGTATGAAAAAGAGGACGTGAGAGAGGGGAAGGGAGGTATAGGTAGGAAGGGAAATATGTCTTATTCTGTGTGATCTCTGAGGCGTCTTACTGCAAATGAGGTTCTCTTGTGGTTCTACCTGTCTATGTCTCAGTCTGAGTTCACCTTCATTGATTCTGTAAACATTTGCAGCTCTTCAAGCCCTTCACAGCCATCGACTTCTTTTGAAGAGAAAAGGTAATCATGAAATTATCTAGTGTGGGATTTGTCACACCGCCGGGGCTCGCTGCGAATGAGATTTGGTGGTATCCTGCAAAGATGTCTCTTTTCCCTCTCTCTCTCTCTCTCTCTCTCTCGAGATCTCTGAAGATGAAGTGTCTCTTTTCCTGTCCACCTTGTCCTGGTGTCAGTAATATCCATTAGACTGATAGATGGTGGTAGAAAGATGTCTCTTTACCGGCAGACACGGGGACACATCTAGTCTGTCAGAGATGAATAGACAACACACTCCGAGTGGAAGGCTGGTTTTTATGCCAAAAGTAGTCACCCTCACAGAAACGGTCCAGCATGATTCCACAAGAGAGCTCAAATCACTGTCTTTCAAAAAATTTTCCTAAAACTGCAAGCACCTCAGAATCATAGTTACAGCTGGCTAGAAGGATGTAATGCCTCCGCAAAGTGCCTTTAAAATCCTTTAATGTTAAAATGACAGTTATTTTCGTCTGTTAAAGGGATCATATGATGCGATTTCAAGTTTTCCTTTCTCTTTGGAGTGTTACAAGCTGTTTGTGCATAGATACGATCCCTGAAGTTCCAACTAAAGTCTCAAAACCAAAGAGATAGTCTTTATCAAAGTTAAGACTCTGCCACGCCCCCCTAAAGTGCCTCATTCAAACACGCCCCCACATGTCTACGTCACGATGTGGAAATATTTTAGTAATGCAGTTCACGCAAAGAAAGAAGGCGTGGTTTCAGTAACCGCCCGCAGTAGTGTTGATGCAGCTATGTCAGGGAGAGAGATGCCGTGTGGCCTCAGATGGCTTAAAAAAAAAAAAAAACTTTATCACATTTCCTTGTTCGAAAAGTTGAAGATTCAAATAGTAGCGCGGGGCCGTTCACATGTCAAGCCTAAAAATTTGTGGAAAACGCTAGGCTAGTTGCTTTCTCCTTCTTTCAAGGTGCTCTGTAGTTTGCACGCTGTGCTTGTGCTCCCGTGGCGTCTGCCGTTGCTAAGTAGCCTAGACCAGTGCTCTCAGTGAAGACGTGGAAGTTTCAGCAAAGGATGAATGGATTTCCAGCACTAAAAATCACTTGCGCTCTGCTACTAAATTTATTTAAAATGGCCCTGTACAGCTATGATCAGCTGTTCCTCCATCTCGGCTGAGCTTTCAATGTTGTTACGGGAAAGGATGAAGCTGACTGGTTGGTTCTTGTCACATGACCCGCGGTGCTGAAAAGTTAAGATTTTATGTCGATGCGGTGCGCCTGGAAAAAATGAGCGCCGCCTGCTGCGCGTGTACATTTGAAATCACGGACTTGAGCGCGCAAAAGGCGCGATATGTTGTTATATCGTTGTGGATTATTCATGTAGAATTCAGCACAGATACTCTTCTAAAGACACAAATCTCAGTTTACAACAATTAATTGAGTATTATGAAGCCAAGGAATATCAAGATATCCGATGTGTATTTTGTAACTTAAGCGCGCGAGCCATAAGTGTACAGGCAATTCTTCACAGTCTGATCACCTTATTTCATTACAGAACAGCGAGAAAACTATACAAACAACATATCACATTAAAAGTAGTCTTCCGGACAGCTCAAAGCGGCTCTGACTGATGCTGCCTGTGCGTGTATGCGAGAGATGGCGGTAAATGTATGGCAGTCTGGATGCTTACAATTAACTCCATAGTGGAAAGTTTGGGATAATTTGTTCGTACAATGGATGACATCAGTCTTATGTTTGGTTAAACTGAAGCTAGACAAACAGTGTCACTTACGTACTTATCATGGTTTGTCGCCAAGATGTCCGTGGAGCTGATTAGTTGACATTTCACTTGCATTGCTGGGTCAGTCTGTATATCTATGCAAATATTCTTCTCCATATTTATTTGTATAGCGCTTTTCACAATACATATAGTTTCACTGCAGTTTTACAGTACATGCATGTATATTACAACGCTATATGAATGCTATAAACTAATCACTACATGCCATTATTACTGATTTTATTCGTTTTAAAGTGTGTGCTTAGTTTGGTTAAGTTTGTTGCTGTGGAACAGTGCGAGAAATAATTTGAATGCTCTATCAGCCATCATGTTGTCACAAATAAGATGAATGCAATTCAGTGCTGGCTACCGTGTTTTGCACACACCTTTATTAGTTTTTTTAAAAGATAAAAGTATAGCCTACATGCAGATTAATAAATGCACACACACTAAATACAGTATATATGTGGGTATAAATGTGTTTATGCACATTTACTGTAAACACATACACATACAGTAGTACTGGTCAAAAGTGTGGGCACTATTACTTTTTTTAATGTTTTTCCAAATCAGAATGAGCTTTATTGCCAGGTATGTTTACACATACGAGGAATTTGTTTTTTTTGTGACAGAAGCTTCCACAGTGCAACAGAATGACAGCGACAGGACAAAAAACACAGATAATAAAAAGAAGAATTAAACAATAGAACAAGTAAATAAGGAATTACAATATACAAATTGACAATTGCATGTACAGGTATATAACAATAGACAGTTATATGTACAGGTATATTATGTGCAATTGAAATGTAGACTGTGTGTTAGATAAATAAGTGTATAAGTGTATAAATAGTGTGTGTTCCACAATTATTGTCAGGTGTTCATGAGATTGACTGCCTGAGGGAAGAAACTGTTCCTGTGCTGGCCGTTCTGGTGCTCAGAGCTCTGTAGCGTCGACCAGACGAGAAAAACAAAACAAAACAAACTTTTTGAAAGAAGCCTCCAATGCTCATCAAGCCTGCATTTAATTGATCAAAAATACAGACAAAAAGAGTCATATTTTGAAATATTATTACAATTTAAAATAATGGTTTTCTGTTTTAATGTGCTTTAAAATATAATTTATTTATGTGATCAAATCTGAATTTACAGCATAATTACTCCAGTTATCAGTGTCACATGATCCTTCAGAAATCATTCTAATATGCTTATTATCAGTGTTGGAAACAATTGTGCTGCTTAATATTTTTTATAACCTGTGATAATTTTAGGATTCTTTGAAGAAGAATTTATTTAAGAATTTATTTAAAATATAAATATTTTGTAACAACATGCTACTAAAAGTTTGGGGTCAGTATTTTTTATTTATTTATTTTTTGAAAGAATATTAATACATGTATTCAGCAAGGATTTTAAATTGATTAAAAAAGTGATAGTAAGGACATACTGTTAGGAAAGATTTCTATATTTTGAAAATCCCTGCCAGGATTTAATCAATCAATTCTGTATAAAGCATCACAGGTTCCAGAAAAATATTAAGCAGCACAATTTTTTCCAACACTGACAATAACCAAATATCAAATCTGCACATAAGAATGATCTCTGAAGGATCATGTGACAAGACGAGTAAAGGCTGATGAAAATTCAGCTTTGCATCACAGAAATAAATATAAAGAATATTAAAACAAAACCATTATTTTAAAATGTAATAATATTTCACAATATTACTGTTTTTGTCTGTATTTTTGATCAAATAAAATGGAGGCTTGGTGAGCATAAGAGACGTCTTAAAAATAAGAGACGTCATAAGAGACGTCTTAAAAAACATTAAAAATAGTAATGTGTCTAATAGTAATAAATCTAATACTAATAGTAATGTGTAGTGTGACTTTGACCAATACTGCATATAAACAAAAGACATCCTCTCACTTTCAACTGTTTCCACCAAATTTATTAATATGTGATCAATATCAAAAGAAGCAGTCAGTATCTGGCCTGGCCATGAGCAGCTTTAAGTACTACATTGCATTTCATCCTCAAGTTCTCAAACACATCTGGGTGTTCATATGGTCACATGTGGTTTGGCACTGTTCTGTCTCCCTGTAGCACTCAGTGACATTACAGATGATGGCTTTCCTAAAGACAAAAGTAGAAAAACAATTATTTAATTTAATGCACAATATTTAAAAATAATTATATTATTGTTTAATACATCAGCACATGTTGGAATTAACATTAGACAAGCTTAATAAGTGATGACTTTTTTTTTACCGTTACCTTTTGTAAACTACTGCAGTTAACTGTTACACTATACAACATTCAAATTTACAGTATACATTTCTATAATGTGTTACGCACTGCATTTATCTGCTGACAAGATATCTGAAGCCCTCATAATGCTTGCAATAAAACGGAAATAAAGCTTGGCCTTTTTCACTTAAAAAAAGAATCAAAACGCTAGGCGCATGTAAACAATGATGGAAACACAATGCTGCATCATACTTGAAGAGGGGGGACAATATTTCCTTACCTGAATGGAAATGTTCGCTGTATATCCTAGAGCTGCTGCTATTCTGCCTTCTCGCTTCACTGCTGCAATCCAGGTGCGTTTCTCGGAAATCTAACCCTTTAATTTCCGATTATTTATAAATGAATGTTAGTTCCAGCTCAGAGGGAGCACCCAACCACTGAGCAACAAGGATCTCAATCACAATTTAAACAGCAGGATTAAATAAATTATCGCAATCCTACTGTGTATCAAGCGCCTGCCACCATTGTTTTGAATGCGCTCGAACATTAACCGGAAACGTCCGAGGACCAAAGACGCCACTTCCTTAAACAGCCGAATAGCCGTTGAAATGGTCTATATAAGCCTCTTATACTTTGTACTTATACTTTTATAATGGCTATTATTGTTCATTAAAACTGACATTTAACAAAAAGAGGCAGAGTTGTGCTGATTGTCGCGTTTTATCGTCGATCGCTACTTTCCGGCATACACCACACCTACGCAAGCCTGATCAGGGTCACCCGTACCGAATCCTACTGTAGCCTACTGAACTGTACTGTACTGTACCGCTCAGTGGAAACGAGCCATTAAATCGCTATTATGAGTAGGATTATGCATCTCATCCAACGCCTCCGTTGCTAATTCCAAAACCCCATTTTAAACCTAGTAACGGAGGCTTGAGCTGTTGATAACAGACTAATGCAGTTAATAAGTAAGATATGAGAGATTGGCCATTTCTCAAATGGAAGGCTGCATCCTCCAGAGGTCGCATTTGTAGGCTGCATACGTCATCAAGCCTGGTTTATTTCAGTTAACTGAGCATCACATTTGCGAGTCAAAAGCATATTACAACAATTTACACTTAACTAAGAACAATGGTCAAATTTATAACCATTAATATACTAAAATAAGATCTTCTTTGTGACATATGCAGCCTACAAATGCGACCTCCAGAGGATGCAGCCTCCCGTTTGAGAAACGGCCAGAGAGAGAATTACCTCTGTGCGTCTCTCAATAGTGTTCGGCAGCAATGTCTCTCTAGTTATATTGAAACTTAGTTCCTGTTGTTCACGAACAGCGCCGTTGTTGTTTCCTCGCTTGTGAGAAGTCATGTAGTTTTTAAGTTGTTAAACTACTGATAAAATCGTCAGAGTAGCGCTAACAACATTAGCGCGATGTATGTTAGTGTGTGTGCAACTAACTGTTTTTATGAATGGCTCAGTGAATCAGTGATTCGCCTAAATCAACGCGGATTTGGATTGGAACCAAACAAAAACAGCGCTCTTGCTCGTGTCCTATTGCCTAAGTGTCAGGAGCATTTTTTGCTCACATATCTTGAAATTTCCGAGTTAGCAGCATGTATATTAAAACATAACATTATAAATGAATTTAAAAAATATAATAATTGATAAGAACCAAGTGCAAAGCTGCTATGGGACTGAGCTCGAATAGCTTCAGCGTCAGAGACTTTTTATAGTACAAAATCGCTGTCAATCAAACTGAGATGCAGTCTTTTGACAGACCCTCCAATCATCACGCAGAAGCCCGGAGTCCAGGCACGCCCACTCCTCCATTCACCCCCAGAGACGCTGAGCGTCCGTGGGCGGGACATAATCGCAGCATTTATCCAATGACCGTCTAGTTTCGAAGCACTGAAAAAAACTGTTCAAAGCAGCCCCATTGAAGTCAATGGACGCTAGGCTTCAACAGAGAAATGCATGGACGCTACGGGAATATATGAGAAGGACATCGAGTCAGCCGACCTGCTATATGTAGCTGATTCTGAACGAACTCGTCTTCGAGATGAACGTGTTCTAACGCATTTTTAGTCAATAAAATGTTAACACAATAGTACATATTTGACCATTAACTTTTTGACATTATAGGGGAAGCCGAGCTTCCCTTGCAGTCTTAAAGAAAACCCCACTGATGCATACTGTCCACCCTATCTGCCCTAAATAGTATTGAAAATTACTAATGTCACATAGAATTTACGATGGGTAGTATGCACATTGGGACACAGGCCATGGAATAAGGTCAGTTTCTGAAACTCTAAAGGTACTTTCACGCTGATGACTTGACAATATTAGCTAGTCAACTTGATTCTTAGGCACTGCATCTGTACAGGGGCTTTACTGTAGATTTGTGTAAAGTTTTTTCTTTTATTTTTATTATATAGTATATACATACACATACATACATATATACAGTGGTGGAAATGGCCATAATTCACTGGGGGGACTCAAGCTGGGGGACTATAAATATATTATTTATAATCTATAATAACATTTATTAACAACGTATTTAATATTTTCTCTAAAATATCTTGTATTTTTAGACAAGCACCCATCAATTCTGGCCAAATTAAAGATACGTAGTGTGTGAATTTGCACATATTACTTCGCAAAAACGTTTGCAGTTAGTTTTTAATATTACATTCTTGAGGACTCTGTGCTTACATTTCTTTTCAGGAGCACTAGTGCTCTTACTTAAAAAAAAAAAAATAGGAACAGACCTTCTGATCAATGACAGGAGGGTCATTCCTGGGATTCTGTAACATTTCAACTTTTTCAACTTCTAAATACCCCACATCATTAGGCACATACCAAACCTCCAAAAAATATTCATCATATTTTTTAATATATCATATTCAAAATATCATATTTTCCCACCTCAGGCATTAAAGACCTTTTATCAATTTGAGTTTTTTTTCCAGCTTTTTTTTTTTCTCAGCCCTGTAACGGACAAAATGGGATTGGTTTAAAAAGGATTTTACACAGAAATTGTTATAAAACAAACCCTGATAACAATTTAATGATAACATTTATCATCATTTTCACATTTTTATAGGACTGAAGCCAAAAATACACAAATTGTGTCTACAGTCTCTTTATTTTTGTAAAAAATATTTTTAATTTAAAATTTTAACTAAAAACAAAATTGTATTGTTTTAGCCCTTAAGATGTCAGATGGTAATCAGCAAGAAATACTTTCGTTCTTAATTGCCTTCCCTATATTTTTCTAAAAATATTAATGTGAAAAGGTGTGATGGGGTTGAAGACTGTAACACATTTGAAGGGATACATTGCCTTAAATTAAATTGTTTCTGGGTCAACATAACTGCATGGCCAACATTGTCTTTCTGCTGCAAATGTGGGCACAGTTTCTGATGTATGATGCTTGTCTACGTTTAAGTGGACATATTATGTCAAAAATTCTATTTAAAACAAAAATATGAGTTGTCATGATTTTGGAGTATATATATTTACTGAAAATGTTTTCATTAAAATTATTAATAAATGAAGCAAATAACTCAACCCTGTCACAAGTTTACAACCCTGTAACAATGAGAAATACATATATTTGTGACGGGGTTGTGGTTTTTCACACAAAATAGCCACTGCTGCTCATGTAGCATAGGAGAGTAGACCATATATGGCAGCAATAAAATAAACACATTGTATATACTTTTCTGCACCACTATTAAAGAGACCTGAATGAAGTCACATATGAGTGGAGACCAAATTATTATGGGCAAAGAATGGTTAGTGTGACGGGGTTGAGTTCAGACTGAGAGACATAACTTTACAGTCTGGTTTTTTTTTTTTTTTTTATTAAATATTTTGCTTTTTTTTTTAGAAAATATTTTTTACAAGAAAGGAACACAAGTAAATGCTTACATTGTTGCCAAAAATCACAGACACTATGGACATTTTGTTATTAATTTTCTAATACAAACTCAGGGACATTACAAAATGCTTGGTTCAAGATAGATATAAGACATTATTTTATGCTAAAAATATAAAAATGCAATAATTATTTTTATTAATTATAATGGGCATCCCAAAGTTTTGTGAAAAGCTTCTAACAATTCATTTTGGTGAACCACCACTTTAGAAACTATGGGGGACTGAAATATTACCGAATCCCAGGAATGACCCAGAAATTAACCTTCCTATTGTTATTTGACTCCTTAAAAGTTTTTTTTTTGTTTTTTGTTTTTTTAAACCTTTGTAATGCCATTTTTCTAACTTTATTAAATGTATGTCATCTTTTGTGCCAAAAAGATTTGATTTATAAACTTTTATAAAAAAAAATGTAATTAAATAATAAATTAAATGAAAATAATGAGATATAACAGAAGAATAAGTTTCCAGTCAAATTAAATCAGCATCAACAATTCATCTTTGCATGGCACAGAAGAGCACAAATGTGGCATTAAGCAATATTTACAGAATTTAAGAAATTTTTGACAAGACTGTGGCATTAATGCATCTCATAATAACAATGTTATGAGATTAATGTTTTAAATATATAAATTTCAATGAATTAAATGACTTTAAAAATGAAACAGAAACTGCCAGTAGGTGGCATCAAGTCTTTGTCACTGAATCATTCATTCAATCGATTCGTTCAAACGGCTGATTCATTTAGGAACGAAGCAAGTGACTCTCTTTATGAATGGGTCATTGAATCATTGACTCACTAGATTTGTTCAAAAGCAAAGATTCATTCATAAACGAAACTCTTGACGCTGTGTCAAAGACTTGCGCAGAGGCTCAGCTGTGACTTTGTTTTTTAAATATATTTTTGTTGACGAAATAAAGCAAAATAGACAACAGTGTTCCTAAAATGTAAGTCACTTAACTTTTGTATAAAATCAAAAACTGCTGTATAAATTCAATTTCACATTTGCAAACTCTCATTAAAAAGCTGTTACCCTCCGTTCGTCGCTATCTCACAAACTTATATTTTAATGAATGAAGCTCTCTACACTGCACACTTAATATATTATTTACATCGTCTCTACACTTTGTTCGTTACAATGAATGACAACAACTGCAGTCTGCCTTCACGGTCTGTGCTGAGGATCAGAACGCGCGGCGATAGAGAAGCATTTCTATTGGCTGCAGTCTGCAGGTATTAAATGGCAAAAGACTGCACTGTGCAGCGAACCATAAACACAGCGCTACGTTTATATGCAGAACTGGGATCGCTTTCGTAGTCTTTTGAATGAATAAAATATAGAAATCATTTTAATTTCCAAATAGTTGGAAATGAAACGCCGTCCCCTCTCGAAATTCACTCCCGGACTCCCCGCCCCCATTTCCAGCCCTGCATATATATATATATATATATATATATAACTTCATATAAACACACACACACACACACACACACACATACACTCACATATGTGTGTGCGTGTGTGTGTATATATATATAATACTCACAGACATTTGTATTTTTTTTGTATTTTTTATTTATTAGTTCTACATTCAAATTAATTGTGGTTAGTCACATTTGTTTTATACATGTATGTTTATTTATTTTGGAATAATATGATAGCCTATAACTGAGTATGAGTGCAGTAGTTGAACTCTTTCAGCTTTGTCCAATTGCCACAGATTGCTGTTGATTCTCAAGCTAGAACTCGGTCTGCAAATTGCTGTCAGTGTGCATACACTTCAAGGATCTCCACAGATTCCGTTGCGATGGACACGACTTCATTAGAGTAGAGAGGGTGCAATAACACTTACTTTCAAAGAAGTTAACCCAACCTGTTCTGTGTGTACTTCATCTCTGATCCACGGTCGCTAATTCACTGATTAATGAACTGTATAATGAGTGTGTTTATTTCTCCATATCGGTGCGGGCAGTCGTTTTTCGAGAGTATGAGTCATGTTTAATTGCGGAGCTGCTCTGTGTGATGACTGGGCTCCTACTAGGACCGTGATTGGCATATCACTCTCTTCGCTGAAAAGAAAACGAGTGAAGCGGAGAGAGAAAGATCCCCTCTCTGCCGTGAAGAGAATGATGATGCACGTTTCCAGCAGCAGTTATTATCAGCCCACCTCTGGCTGTAGCTGTGAGACATCATTATGCCCCTATTGAATTTTACTCAGCAATAAGCCGCCTGCTGCTTCCACTCTCTTTGGCCCAGGATGATAGAGTTGCACCGACACCAGGAGAGCAAGTAGCTGGTGTCTGTCACCCAACCCAGCTCCCCCAATCACCCCTCCTACACATTTAACCCAGTGTCCTTCAAAATGGGGCCATAATACTGCTGAGATGTTTGGTTGTTTAATACCTTTTTCTTGAGAATATCATTATTTCTTTATTTCACATGGCTTTGCTGTAACTAAACTGAACAATTTTTATTGTTTTTATTCCAATTTTTATTACATGCACAACATATTTATAATGAACAATATATCATTTAATAAATTAAAATAAATAAACCATTTTTAGTAGTTTAGAATACATTTTAACAAGTTAATTTCAAAGTTATATAAGCTTAATTTTTTTCAACTTAATTTTCAAATAAAAAATGTTCAAGACAACATTGGGAAAGAATGTTTTTTTTTTAGATACTAACCTCAAATTTGGATCATGATTTGTCTACTGTCTATGACTTTGATTTTCATGCAGTTTTAGAGTAAAAACATGTTTTAAAAATATATATTTTTCATATAATGTTTAAAAAAAAAGCATTTTTCTTAATAGTAAACCTTTTTAAACTTCTTCACTTTTTAAATGTTTGTGTATTTATTTATTTATTTTTTACTAAAGCAATAATCTGCCAAAATCTGTGCTTTGAAGCATTCAAGATTTGCGACAGTTTAAGTTGGAAATTTCATTTGCTTGAAAAGTGGTTATGGATCATAACTATTCCATAAATATAATTTCACACCATAAAGTCCCCTAACAATATTTCACTGATTAATAAACTGTATAATTAGTGTGTTTATTTCTCCATATCGGTGTGGGCAGTCGTTTTTCGAGAGTATGAGTCATGTTTAATTGACCTATCGGTAAGCCCCTCCCCTCAAACGCAGACTAGCCAATGGCAGTCGAGTATCAGTTGCACGGGGAGCGGAACTCGGACATCTTTAGGTTTCAGGGCCATAGAGAAACACTGGGCGATCCGAAGCTCGCATCGGTTTTATGGGGTTTATGCTTCAAAAATGGCAAAACGATGTGCCTGTGGTACTTGTAACACTGATTCCAGGTATCCTGAGAGGATGGGGAATATCATTTATTTTATTAGATTTCCTGAATCCAAACAAAACAGAGCAAAATGTCCCTAAGTATTCACCCCAATACAAATGAAGACAAAAACATTAATTTTCTGGTTGTCATACACTCATTAAGTTACAGTTTTCATTTGCTCAAGCAGAACGTTAATGTTATTTTGTGCTTTAGCAAGGTATCTCTGGCTAAAACTAGCTAACGTTAAAGTTAGTGAGTCTATGGAGCAACAGTAACTAAGGGGGCGGGGCTTACCGATAGGTCAATTGCGGAGCTGCTCTGTGTGATGAAAGTCCCCTAACAATATGAAATATTACTAAAAATTATTGAACTAAAAAATAGTAGCCTATTCATTTCATTGGGGGGGGGGCAAGAAAGTGACTTACTCAGTAGGCATTTTATATCCAATCTCACGCCAATTCGTATATATATATTACGAGGTGGCTAATTCATACGAATTCGTACGACCTCGCTCCTACAAATTCATACGATTTTTGACAAATCGTACGTATTTTACGAGTTGCCAATTCGTATGAATTTGTACGAATGACCTACACATAACCTTGCCCCTAAACCTACCCGTCACTGGGGTTTAGACAAATCGTACGAATTCGTACGAATTAGCCACCTCGTAAAATACGTACGAATTGGACGTGAGATAGCGTTGTTTATATTCAAACCACACCATCCGAGTCTCAGTTCAGTTAGTTTGAAGCGTTAATATATGTCAAAATATATGCAAACAACTCTCAGACCCCTGAATCAAACCAAGTGTAAAAACACCCAGAGAAAGAAAATAAAAATGAGAGAACAGTCTTTATTCCTCTAGCATTGCTTCTCAGCTCTCTCGTCTAGCTGTGAGTCACACAAACTGCACTAGTTTTAAAAGTCATGTCAAGGGATGTCAGAGTTCCTTCATTAGCCTTTCCGCCTCTGAATTTAGCCTTTAATTTCCATAATGAATGAGACCACAGGACTCCTTTTGGTTAAACATCTTCTGATCCACGTGCCCTTACAGACTATGCCGAATTATTTATAATCTGTTCTGGAGTCGCAGAATAGCAATAACCCGTATGCAAATAGCAGACTGCAGACCGGCTGCTCACATTTAGCGTGCCGCGGCCCGAGCTGACAGCACCCTGACAATAGGTGAGACAAAAGCGTGTGTGTTGATTGATGTGGAGAGTCTTCAGAAGAGCCATTGTCCCTGTTTTCATTTATGCAAATGAGAAGACTCATCCCTCATTTTCCAGGTGACAAGGACAGCTCCTCTACAACCCCTCATCTCAATTTTCATATGTTTGTATTTGCTCATGAGATTTAGCAGCAGGGTTTTGCAGATCTGTCTGCAATAAGTTTATTTAATGGGCAAATGATGTGTTGGGGCCAGGGGATGTACACACAGGACGTTTGCTTGCATTAAAAAAAACAACTCAATGTAATAAAAGAACACAGTGATGTTGAGATGTGTATTTTTAATATAATGCCCCATTTTGACACTTTGCAAAAAAAAAGTACTCACTAATCCTACAGTAGCAACTATTATCAATATTATCATACACGATTTTTCTGTTTTCTAATATAATAATAATTAACAATTAATTTTGATAAACTATTTTATTACTCATTTTGATGCATAGTAATTTTATATGAATAATTATATATATATATATATATATATATATATATATATATATATATATATATATTTAGTCTTTAAATAATTGTTGAGAAATTTTACCTTATTTTTGGATAATTTCTGCAAGATTTTGATTTATCAGAACACTTAAATAGAGTACATTTTACAGTATTTTCATTTTCCAAAAAACACACACAAAAAACAAACAAACATAGGCTACATTTTGATAGTGTAGATGTATTTTAAAATTCTTATCATTTTGCATTTACATTTTTATGTATTAATTTAGTTGACACTTCATCGTAAGCATTGTAGTTACTAAAGTGCTTATACAGTAAGATAATAAATGTATTGTAGAAATGTCAGGGATAAATCTGCTCTGTCTACTACAAAATTTAATGATGTTACTGGATAATTTAACCATTCATTTAAAGAAAAAATGTCAGATGAAATTGCTTTGCAATGTCACACTTCATTTCAGCATCGGTAAGAATAACATCCATCATGTTATTACCACCTACAGCAGGTTTTTTTTTTCATGTTAATCTTCGATTCGTTGCTTGCTTGGGACATTCTGAGCAAGCAACAGTAACAGAGGAGGGCAGAGCTAAGTTTAAAATTTGAATTGTTTAAGTTTCATACGTGCAAGAGTGCAAATGGAAAGGTAGAGAGTGAGACAGCAGGACTGAAACAGCTGTTATTTGCTAATAACTATAAATAAAATTGTGTCAGTATCAGGTTTTATTAATCATTCATTTGACACTAAAGCTGTATGCAGTGTGTTTCATTATAAGCAAGCATCAACAAATTCCTAATATTTCACATTCTCGTTGCTGTGTGAGACCATACATTTGATGAGATCAAGGCGTTCATGTGGCAAAATGCGTGCAATTAAACATTTCCCAATCACAAGTGAATAATTCAATTTCCTGGAGTTCAGCTGTGAATTTAGTTTGCTTTTTATAATTTCGACTACCTCATCTACCCGCCTGGCTGCTCTCAAGCGTGCTGCTGTTTTAATTTTCATTGAACGCTCGGCCCGTCTGATGCAAACGTCTCTGGATTCTTTCTGTATAAGATGACTAATTAAAAAGAAGGGCCAGGATCTGCCCTTTCTGGGAGTGAGTGTATGTAGAGAGTCTGTGTGGGTGGGTTTACTGAGAAAAGATCTGGTTGATAAATAGCCGCCTCTCCATCTCTCCCCCCTTCACTGATCATAAATATCCCCTGATTATCCAGCTGACAATGGCCACAAATATTCCTCATTCTCATGATGGATTGGTAGGAGACAGACGGACAGAGAGAAAGAGAGAGAGCAAAAGAGAGAGGCTGACTGGCTGGCCTGGTTTTTCTCCATCTGTGAACAAATAAAGCCAATAGGTCTGGACATCATATCTTCCTTTTTTTGTGAAGTATGAGGGCACAAAATGCTTAGACCTCACCACATGAACTTGGTCAAATAGACAGAGTCACAATGACCTGAGAGTTGTGGCTTTCATTGGTTTTGTAGCAGTGAAAAGATATGGCGAGTAATCCTGCATTCTCTGCCCATTTAATTAGGGCCCTATTGGGAAAAGCTACTATTATTTATTTTGTTCCAGACTGGCAGGCCTGATTCAGCAGGGAGAACAGCAATCATCTAGCAGCTCTTAATACTTAGTATGCAGGTAATGAAATTTTATGCGACAGAGCAGAGAGTTCTGCTGCTGAACAGCTCCGTAATTGTGTCTGTTATGTGGAGAGAGCGGAAAAAAAGCGAGCAAGAGAAATGAATGAGTTGGTCTAAAGAGGCTGCCATAACCTCCTGCAAGAACTGCACTCTCAACAGTAACTCAAGTATTATCTAAACTATATCTGTTATTAATGTGCTTTCTCCATTGCTGAATAGCTGAGGTAGTGTACTTTAAAAAAAACTCTCCAGCAAATTGAAGGGATAGTTTGCCCCCAAAAATATCATAAATTACTGTTCATTCCAAACCGACGTTACAAAAGCGATGCAAGCTGCAACTATAGAAATATTTCATAGGTGACAAAAAGATAATGCTGCAAAATTTAAACTTACATAAAAATTAGAAATGTCACCTTGGCAAGCTGAAATAAAATAAGTTGAAGTTGAAGTACAGTACTAAAATTATTAAAACTAAACCTGAAATAAAAATAAATTAACACCAAATATAAAAAATAATTAAAAGGAAAATATTAAAAATAATAATATATACTCAAATAGTATAAAATACTAAAATATTATTTTAGAACTTTCTGGTGAATTATATGCACCAAAAAAAAAAAAAAAAAAGTAGTAAATAAAAAAATCCATAAATTCAGTGAAAAATTGTTGTATGTGGAAATTATACATTTTATTTAAAAAAAAAACATTTTAAAATCATTATTCATTTTTATTCTAAATAATTTTAAAATAATGCTATCGATTAAATTATACAATTCTGGTTATTGAAATTGTATATTAATATTATTTTTAAATAATTTATATTAATTAATTTTTATTTTATTGTATTAAATAATGTTTCTTTTTTATATACAGTGAGTTGGAGCTATTGAGCTATTTGATGTCAGTGACATCATCAAATGTCATTGGCGCTAATCTTCCTTGTCAATATGTGAAACTTGGCGTGATGCATCTTTGTGTGTCTTGTATTGTGCTTAAATTCTAAAAGTACTTTCTGGCCTAAATTAGCACGATTTCTAGAATTATTTTGTGATTTACATAGATGTCATGGGTGCCAATTCCCTCTTGAACCTCTAATAATCCTTTTTTTTTGGATGTGAATCTGAAACGCGAGCTCTCAATTTACTTGGCACTCGTGTTGTTTGAAACGAAGTGTCGTTCTGGTGTATTGTTTTTTTTTCAAAGCCCAAACAAATCCTGTGGAGCGAGACTGGCTGGAGAAAGAAGTACTGAAGGTCGGTGTGTTTCAGCTCATTTTTACTTCAGTGGGCTACTGCTTGGGCTCAGACCTCCATGTGGCGACTTTCCCATGACCCAGGCATAATCTCTTACCTAATCTGGTTATAACTGCAGCCACACTATAAGCGATGCTGAGCCACTGTCACAGAGCTAGAGAGACTGAAAAACCCATCCATTCCATTTTGCTCTATTATGAATCTTCACTCCAGCTCTTTTTACGTCTAATCCAATATATCTTTCTTCCCACTTTCTTTTTTCCCATTAACAGCACTGCTGAAAGAAAATGAACAGAAGCAATATAGGAAATGTATCAATTATACATGCAGTTGTATTGCTTTCAGAAATAAAGCCCAGTGAATGTTATTTATAGTCGAAATATAAGTAAATAAAATGACTTACATGAAACATATGAAAGGAAACACATTATTAACAGCTAACAAAAAAAACGTGCTTTACAGCTAATAGTGCAGGATATTTGATGCACCAAAAAGTCATACTTAGGCTAATGGTATTGCTCAAATTCTCAAAGTCATGATGTAACAAAAGTAGAGACATAAAGTGTCTTTTCTTCTGTATTATGACGTAAATCCAAGTGAAACGTGGTTTTCGATTTGCTGCTAATTTAGTCATCAGTTGGGGCTGTGCACGTTTGCATGTGTCTTCACAATATGGTCGGCCCACTAGATGGCAACACTCACAGTTGGGCCGTTGCTTTCAAAAACTAGTTGAAGAAGACAAAAAATGGCGGTAAAAACAAAAGAAGACAAACGTGGAAACAAAAATAAGGGAAGAATGCTTCTACCAGAATTTGTTCTCAAGTATAAAGTTGTCTTTTGGTGCATTAACCTGTTCCTTTTTGTTTCAATCACTAACAGTGACCCTATTTCCTGTCCCCATAGGAATGTATGCTCTAAACCATGTGGAATGACTCCAGTAACTCACTCTTACTTTACTCATATTCGACCGCCGAGAATGGGTCATACGTAATTACAGTGCGCAGTGGGCGTGTTTAAACAGGTATGTTTTCCCAGTCTAAGTCAGATGCCTCCAAAGGTCATTTCCACCTTCCACTCTCACTCTCTTCCTCTTTAATTCTATGTTTGTTTCTCTGTCAGGTAAATTAATGCACTCTAATGTGCTTTCAGCTGATGTGCCATATGTGGCAGAGAGAGCCGGAGAGTGTGAATTAGGTTCAATGCTTCTAAAGGTCAGCTCCGCTTTCCTGAATGGAAAAGCTCTTTAGTATGACCGTCGAACCTTTGCTTTGACACGTTGCTGTCATTCTGCACAGTGAAGCCCGACATTTACATTCACAGTTTTTAGTACAGTATATGAGTTATAAACCATATAACCATAATACTGATTTTTTTTTTCTTTCAGAACTCATTGGAAAAGCTATTCTTGCAAAATGATATTACGCACCTTCTTGCAAGTTCTACAATACTAAAAGTGAAATGTCTAGTGAGTGGCACTAAACGAGCGCCCAGCTTTATCCAAACCAGATGAATGTTCATATGGCAATGTTTTATTACATTAGTTGTTGTATGAACTGTCTGGTGATCTATCGCATTTGAAAATTACAAACCACCTACACTAAAACCTACCCTAAACCGAAAGTAACGTACCACCTACACTAAAACGTACCCTAAACCTAACTGATAGTGTTAACAAAAGATAAAAATGCATTGATTGAAGCAACCATGCCACTTTAGCAAGTCTTTTAGCTATTTTATTGAGCCTGTGTTTCACAGGATTCGTACCTGAGCAATATGCATCACAAGTGCAGTGCTGTACCAGGTGAGCTACGGAGCAAGTTTACTACATTAGAAAAGCCACACATATGGAGTTGGTTATATGATGCAAATGTCAACATGTATTTGTTTACAATTCATGCAATATAGTAAAAATGTTTTAAGGTGTAACATAATATTATGCAGGGAAACACATGACTGATAATCTGCCCCGTAATCATAATTTGCGTCAAAAGTAATTAAAGATGTTGTTGTTTTACTGCCACTAGTGTTTATTTCAGCTGAAAACTGCAGAGAATAGTATGTATGCACAAACTTTTCCAATGAGCCTATGTTTTCGATATGGCTCACAGAATTAATTGCATTGAAATCTTTCTTGTGCCTTTGGCTCTTATCATTGTGCTGCGCTCCTTGGATATGGCATCAGACGATTCAGCATGTTTTCTTGCCCACGGAAAAGTGAAAGTCATCTCTTTGTGTATCTGTATGCCCATTGCATTAATCAAATCTGCTGTAATTGTAAACCAGTGTCTGCATGGCGTACTTGAGATTTAAATTAGTATTGCACCGTTCAGGGTTAAAGATATTTGGAGACACACAGCTCTTTATGAGACAAAACAATGCAGTTGTGTCATTACTAATGGGCAGCCTTGAGTCTGCCATGTTAAAATATGGGATATGAATGCAGTTGAATTACAATTAAACCTCTGTTGTGATCATTAGACCATCTTCTCTCATATTTTGAAGGATAACATTGCCTTTTTGCCTTGTTGTAAGACTTTGAATCAAACAACAGCTTTATTATTTGCAGATTTTTATTTGTGTGTTTGCAGGCCAAAGGCTAATTGAGAATTCAGTTTGAGAGTAGAACTGGCTCAAAATATAAAGGTTAATATGTCAGTGAGAGGGAATTAGGAAAGCAGTTGCACACAAACACAAAGACATCACAGTATATTTAGGCTTATGTGACTTTCCTTCACTGTCTGATAGGTATCCCTCTCTGGTGACTAGAGATACAGTGCTGTAGGAGAAGAGATTTAGCTCTACCTGAACCCTCCTAATGGTGTCTATAAGTCTTAAAGCTCGACTTCAAACAAACAGCTTCAAAAGCAGGGTTAACGCCTCCCACTTAAGGCCTCAGGACACATGCCCCCTTCAGGTTAGTCATCCATATTCCCTCATCAGAATATTTTGGCATCAGACATCCATCTGTCTTGCATCAGACATCCTTCTACTCTGTTTATTGGTATTCTCTTTCAATCCTAACTAGATTTCATTTGCATTCTCTGTTTCTCGTTCATGCAGAAGTCGTTCCATGTTGCTAGGGTGTTGTAGTGTCAGTTTTGTTTTAAGTGCATCTCTATGTAGTTCTGCATGGTTCTGGCTGGTTGCTAGGGCGGTTGTTAAGTGATGGTCATTTAAAAGTAACCATACAATCTGAAAAATAAAAAATGCAAACAAAAATAATGTATAGATTTTTTTATTTGATTTATTTTTTTTACTTGATTTGATTATGATTGACAAATTCTCGTTTAGATTTCAACTCAGTTTAAATTTGATTTTGATTCATTTTGATATATTTGAATTAGCAAGTCCAATTTGCTTATATGACAAATTCCCTCCCAGTTATTGCACTAAATTATACGGAAAACCTTGATACAATTAATCCATCTCTAAAAGTAATGATACCTTGATCTTAAATCAGTAACTTCATGCATTCACTGAGTTCATTCAATAAAGAATTCAGACTGATTCAGACGCTAGCTCCTGTGATTCTTTTTGAATGATCCACTAAAAAGGCCAGATCAAAACATTTATGAATCATACTAAACTGATTGTGTTGTAAGGTTTTAATCCACTAAAAAGAACTGGTTAATGAGTCATTTGTTTGTCTTTGTCCTTTTTATCTCATCGTATTTAAATCAGACTGGTAATTCAGATTTTTTATTTTTTCATTTATTTAACTTTTTAATTATTATTATTATTTATTTATTTTTTTGCAGCAAGGCTTTAGATTATGAGTTACATAAATGATGCATAACTGAGATCTTCAGTAAGACTCTCAAGCTTTGAAAGAGCTATTTCTCTGCTATGAACCTCTTTGCTTGCCTTTGCAACTACCATTCAGTATGACCACTGCTTCTTTCTAGTGCTGCTTGTTGGTTTATTTGGTCCTTTTTAGCCTGTCACAAGGTCAAATGGCTAAAAGTCACCTGGATCCACTGAGCTGTTATAGAGCTGCCTACGTTTTCTTAACAATTTTAGCCATTTTGTGAGCGTAAGCACCAGTGCTCAGAATGAATACAGCATTAAGATGAGGAAGTCTGGGGACTGAGAAGCATATTGGGTAGCTTTCATCTGAGGAAGCCGTTGTGATGGATAGCCCAGTGGCGCCACAGGTACACATCCATTTTGTTTAAATGACCTTGAGAAGAGTCCCAGTATGAAGCAGCCCCAATTGAGAGATTACATTTATTTTCCTCTGAAAAAGACAAGCCTTCTGGCCTCCGTAGCCTCCCTTGGCAGCTCACCTGTGAGTCAGGCACACAGCGAGCCACCGAACACCAGTCCTGATGAAAAAGTGAGGGCGGGGAAAAGAAGAGTCGTGACCTGGATGTGGGAATAGGTAATCTGGGGGATTACACTGCCTCTGAGAGCTCTATCGTCTGCTCTGTGACTGAAAGAGCAGACCTATCAAAAAAGACTTCATGCACCAGACTTTGACCCCATGTGCTCATTCCCTTGATGACTGAAAGGACAGACATTGTTAGTTTTTTGTGGTGTTGTGTGCTGGCGGGAAGGTAATAAAATAGCATTTCAGACCAGGTTGAAATGCTATAAATTATGTGCCATGGTTGCAGAGTGTGGCTATCAGTTGATTAATTTTTTTATTTAATAACATCATATGCTGATTAAATAATCAAAATAAAGAAAAGCCCACAAATGAAGATAATTCAAAACATTTGGACAATAATTTAAAATCTGTTTGGCAAAACATTGTGTACATTCAAATGTTCAGACATCATATCATTAGAAAGCCATGATGTCTGATTTGGAAACAAGTGACTCTTATGAACTTGTCAAAATATTCTCAAAGCAGTTTTGATTTGAGTTAGTGAAGTGTTTAGAGACATTGCTGATTTTGCAACTGACTACCACACTGCACCATGAATTATTTTTCGGAAAACTAACCATAACCTATGATTAAAGGTACTCCAACAGAGTTTGGATCATATTCTCAAAATCTGGCCATTTTTAGCATAGTTACTGAAGGTAAAGTGGGTGACGTTGGAACTATAATCAAATTATATAATTACATAATGCCACAATAATTAACTTTTTTTTTCAGGCAAAATTATTCATATTTAAACTTCCATTCAAAAAGAATCCTGAAAAAAATATTATAGTTTCCACAAAAATATTAAGCAGCACAACTAACATTTTAACATTGATAATAACAAGAAATGTTTCTCGAGCAGCAAATCAACATACTAGAATGATTTCTGAAGAATCGTGTGACAATGAAAATTGGAGCAATGATGCTGAAAAATCATCTTTGCCATCGCAGGAATAAATTTGACAAAAATTTGTAATTGGTCAACTAAAAAGTCATTTGGCTACAAAATTTTTGGAGCCATTGGCCCCCTCATTGTTTTTGTTTTTGTTTTTGGTCTGGAGCCCTAAATATTTTGTTTTGGTGATGCACATACAGACAGAAATATATAATATTTCTGGCCATTGCATCATTGCTGCTATTTTTCAGCACTGATCGCCATTGCACGTCATTGGTAGGAAAAGAATCTTCTTATTTTTTATATTTATAACTAATCATCCTAAATTTACATTATTAAATTGACTGTCCTAGATCAGACCTTTACAGGCAAACTGCATTAAACAACACTCTCACAGGGCTTGAAGTTCTACCTCACAACACAGTCATTAATATTTCTCACTGTGTCTTTTATAGTCACAACATGAAGCTGAGTGCTTTGAGATGAGTTGTGAAAATGTTTACCACTTGCCTCAGCCTATATTGTGTGATTCTTCTTAAAATGTAAATTATTATAAAAAATATAAATAAGAGATGAATGATAACTGTATTAACTTGGGCTTTAGTATCCCACAGGATGGAGTCTGGAGTTCTCGGAGAATGCTATCCAACAGAAAAGCTCTGTTGAGAATTTCTGTAACCACAGATGCAGAGGTGGTAAGATGTTTATGTTCCATCCTCGAAGACACAGTCTTGCTAACTTACAAGACGTTTTAATAGTAAACCGGTATTTTTAGAGGATCTCATATATTTTAATGTGTCTGTTGAATGTGCTTACAGTATGTGTCCTCACTTCATTAAGTCTGTTAAATCCGATGGTGGTTTGCGATGCCTTTTTTTGCATTTATGAGGTAGAGTGACCTCCTGTAAAAGCAGAGCATGTCCTCCATGCCGATTCAGCTGAGCGTTTTAATAAGGCTCATCCAAGAGAAAATGAAAAAGACAGATACGCCCGTACACCGTGGCATCATTAGTATCCAGGAGCATCAGTGGCCTTTTGAATAATGAAATTCAGCAGACGTGCAACGGTCTCAATCACAATGCTAATAAAAATACATAGATTCTTTCCTGCACGTCAGTCATGGGCGACAGCAATAGAGAACAAAAGGAGAAGACCAGAGGGAGGGCAAGACAGAGAGAAACAGAGGGTGTGTGTGTGTGTGTGTGAGAGAGAGAGAGAGAGAGGGAGAGGTGAGAAAGCAGAAAAAAAGAGTCAAAGTCGGCGAGAGAGAGTAAAGACAGACTGGCAGAGAACAAGACTTGAAGAGCATAATCTTTTTAATTGTAATTGTATTCTGTCTTGTTTTTCCAGTAAATGTATCTAAAACTAAATAAATGCACTTGCATAAGACAATAAGATTTAGAATATGCAGTACCATTTTTAATTTTTTAATTAAAAAAAATTTTTTTTTTTAAAGAAGTCTTATGCCAAACAAGTCTGCATTTATTTGATCCAAAATACATAAAACAGTAATATTGAGAAAAATTATTGCAATTTAAAATAATTGTTTCTATTTTAATAAATTCCTGTGATGGCAAAGCTGATTTTTTTAAGCAGTGTCATGTGATCCTTCAGAAATCATTTTAATATTTAATAATATTTCCTGCTCAAGAAACATTTTTTTTATTATGACAGGAAAAGAGAGAAGGAGAGAAAAAAAATCTTGTGCTGTCTAAAATTTTGAGGTAAATTTTTTTTCAGGATTCTTTTAATAAAAAGTTAAAAACAATATCATTAATTTGGAAATATAAATATTCTGGTCCCTTCTAAATCAATCAATCAGGATGTTTTGATATCTTTATTGATATCTTAGTAGTGGCCGATGACAATCCATGCACATCATTGAATAATACATTGACAGAGGCCTTAATAGCAAATGTAAGTTAGTTGATTGTGTAACTGCTGCACTGTGTTCATATGCCACTTTAGAGCGGACGAAGCGCAGATAGAGACAAAGCGCAAGCTGATTTGCTATAAGTGGGAGCATTTTTCGGCCTCTGATAATTACAGTCATCTATCATGACTCTATTTTCTAATACAGCCCTTCTCCAGAAAAATCATCCTCAATGCTGCACTTCTGATTGTGTGAGTTTCCTTTCATTCATGTGGTTTTGTCCTGCGTCCAAATGAAAAGGGGCAGAATGCCACGATTACAGCTGGCACAGGTTAATGAATGGAAACATTACGGTGCAGTAACGTGGCCTGTAAATATGAGTGTTCATGCCATTTCTCTTCATCTCGGCACACTGCGTGGTCCTCTCAGGATGTCTGACTCACTGGTGAGTGAATGATAGCACAGGAAATAAATATCAGCTTCTCTGTATCATTTTCTCCTTTCCAAATTAAAAGTAGAGGATGAGAAGAAGCTCCGTATGGTTAATTTTGCAGTCTATCAGAGGGGATGATGGGGCTTTTTCTCCTTCAGCAGGTGCGTGCACATGAACGCCCACAAATCTCATTCATACGGCACTGCTTAGGAAGCCAGGACAAAAACATTGATGATCATGACAAACGGAAATGGTGACATCAAAAAGACAGTGATCATGAACTCTGACATTTCATTTTGGAGGAATGGCATACAAACCTGTTCACAGAAAACTTGCTAGAGAGTTTTGTCTTTTTAAAGGGACAGTTCACACACAAAAATTACATTTTGGCATTTTCTCATGTTCTAAACCTGCATGCTGAACACAAAATGAGATATAAATGTGTTTTTGGTATCTTGACAAAACTTGATGTAAAACTTTTGGTTGGTTCCTCACACAAACTTCTCAGTTGACTTTAAAATAGTTTGAAATAAAGCATAAGAATCATATGGATCAAGAATATTTTTATGGTGCTTTAACATCCGTTTTTAAGCTTGGTTTTGGAACAACATGAGAGGGAGTAAATGATGACCAAACGTTCATTTACGGGTGAACTATCTCTTTAAAATTCTGCTGCTGTCTCAGGAGAGGGTTGTGAAAGGGATTTTTCCCCCCTGTGGAAATTGTGAAATTTGCATTAATATTCTGTGTGTGTACTTTATGGTATTTGTCATGGTGTTTTTGCTTGAAAGCTTGAGTAAGGGTGAGTAAAAGATGACATTTTTCTTTCTTGTGGAAACTGTTCTTCTTTTATCCTAAAAATGACAGCAATGCAGAATTTAGCATGAGGGGAAATGAGGCCTGTCCAGAACAAGAAAGAACCTTTATCAGTAATTAGTAGGATTAATACGGCTGATAATAATATAATAGTGTAGTTCCTCATGGCAGTGAAGGCAGAGATGGATGAACGGCATGAATCATCTGCTTTTTTTCCCCACTAATTTATCATTGTGGTAGACCCCAATCTTTACTGCTTGCCTTGTCTGAGCCAGTGGCCATTATGAGCCACCTTTCTCTCAGAGAATCTTAGAGAATGAGTGACTCTGCAGCTCAAATGCTTATCCCAAAGAAAAGAAGTGAGAATAAAGATAGACGTGTTTCTCCTGACAACAAAGAGACTGAAACTGAATGGATATCAAATGAGACTTTCTCTTGAGAAAAGGTTCTTACTTTTCATGTCTGTCCTTTAGAGTTTCAGAAGAGATCTTACCAATGTCTCAGATTTGTCAAGATACGAACATCTGCAATGAAAAGAAGATTTCAAAATGATAATTTCCGTCTTTCGGATGAGATGTTAAACCGAGGTCCTGACTTTCTGTGGTCATTAAAAATCCCATGGCACTTCTCATAAAGAGTAGGGGTGTAACCCCGGTGTCCTGGCCAGATTCCCTCCACTGGCCCTTATCAATCATGGCCTCCTAATAATCCTCATCCACTTGATTGGCTCTATGACTCTCTCTCCTCTCCACCTGTAGCTGGTGTGTGGTGAGTGCACTGGCGCCATTGTCCTGTGGCTGCCGTCGCATCATCCAAGTGGATGCTGCACACTGGTGAGAGACCCCCACGATTGTAAAGCGCTTTGGGTGTACAGCAATACACATTAAAGCGCTATATAAATGCATCATTCATTCATCATTCATTCATTCATAATTGATGATGTAAATTATATTTCTCTTCAAACTCTTCCAAGTCTTCCTTTTTATATATCCCAAGGAATACTAGGGGAAACATCTGAGACAGAGTGTGTTCAATAATAAACCCTAACTGAGATCTCCGGTGTTTAAGAAAGTAATGGATCTTCTCAATAGCCTTTGACTTTTGGCCTGATCTTTGGCCACTTAAAGACCAATTGCTGAACAATAAAGTTTTTCTACAGAACTTCAAAAATTGCTTCAATTTCATCCAAGTGTTGTGCATTTACAAAACACGGAGCGTAGTTGTTAGGCATCTAAAGGCACCCATGACAAATGGTCAAAAACACGTTCAGCTTTCCGTTTCTCTTGCCCCTTGCTCTTGCCTTTGCAGTTGTTAGTTCTGTAAGTTGAGAGTTCTCTCTCTCTAATGCCTTTCCTCTGCACAGCTTCTTGCACTTGGCAAGTGCAGACCTTTTGGGATTGTTTTTTCTATGCGTTTCAAGTGTTGTTGAATAATCCATCTTTGAAAATAGTTCAACGCCTCTCATAAGTTTTTGAGAGGCTCTTTGGGATACCAGCCAATGCGTAACAGGCACAGCATAAATAAAATATTCAAATGTTAGTGTTATTTAGCAAATATGCAGCATTCGTCTTTCTGTGAGATGCAAGCAGGAATGAGATAGTGTCTACTTTTTGACCGTTCGTACCTTTCATTTCATCCGTAAATTAATTTGCTACAGAGTTTGAAGTCCCTTTCAAGGTGATTCTCTGGAGCTTAATTCAGATGTAGTAGAGAAGCAGCCTTGTTCACTATCATGCACTTTTTCCGATTTTTTTCATTGATATCACTCTCTTTTTTATAATCCTGAATTTAATTTGTTTAGGCTGTGTTTGGTGTTATTTTTGTATAGCTTGATAAAAGTAGTAAATAAATTCATATCCGCCAGAAAGGAATGGAGGACAGAACTATACAGACTATCTGCATTGTCATTTATGAGAAGAACATGCATGCTTCAACAATCTCGAGTATATTTGTATACAAAATTTAATAAGACTTGATTTGCTTTTGTGAGTCATTCATTGATTCGGTGACTCACACATAACACTATAAGTGTTTGGTTTTTGGAAACATTCTACATTATTTTCAGGGTTAAAAAACTCTTTATTGTCACTTTTGATCAATTTAATGCATCTTTGATGAATAAAAGTATGAATTACTTTCACAAATATCTTATTAACCCCAAACTTTTGTAACAGTATGTGTGTGTGTACAGTGTTGTGTGTACTGTATGTGTCTACACATATAGAAAATTCTCTTCTTCTCTGTCTCTCGCGAATATGTCCTGTTTTAAATGTTAAAATAGGTGTTGTGTTCTTTCATGTGGGTTTCTGGAGATATGAGTTGTCTCATCTGAAGCTTTTAGATCCATTTAAAAAAAAAAAAAAATACATTTGAAGCTGCTATCTGTTAATTAAAATTTTGCAGATGAACTGACACTTTAATCTGACATCCATGTTTAATATTTACTTTCGTCCCCGTCTCTATGGTTACAGGCATTCATGATGAGAAGGCCATCCCGGACCTTTCGGTTCACCTTAAATGGAATCTCAGGTATGTGGTCGTCAGCACTTAAGGGCCATTAATCCACCTGCACTCTCAGGAACAAACAGACCAGACACTCACAAATCGGCCAGAGAAATGGGCCTGTCCGAACTTGCTGACTAACGGCCTTTGCTCCTGAAAGTGTTGCATAAGTGGAGATGTTTCAGGAGGTTTCATAAGACAAGTGGAGATGACATTTATTCCCTCAGGTTCTTAAAGTATTCAAATGTCTTCATTTGGCACCCAGGCTTCAGTGTTCATTGTCTCTTACACACAGAGCTGATTTCTGTCCCAAGATGCAGTGACATTAATTAGGAATGGCATTTTTAACTTCTGGTACAAGAATGATGCCGATTTCCTGTTCCCTCACTGTCTCTTTCATACTTCCAGCACGTCCCCTCAAGTGACAAGACGTTAAAAGCACGACTCTGACATAATGAATACATAAGTTAGAGCTTTTCAGAGTTTTGATGTGGCCCGTGTGCAGCACTGCATTCCTCTCCTCTGCTTAAAATACTGCTGTTTTCTCGGGAGACAGCGGGCAGGGTTATGAAATCATATTATATTTAATAGAAAATGTGAAATTTACCCATCATTCCAATAATGTATGACCTGCGAAACACAATACTTTCAGTTTGTTCCTCACACGACCTACTGGATGACTTCAAAATACTCTACACCAAAATTAAGAATACGAGTGATACGGATAATTTTAAGGATATTGTTATGCTGCTTTTACATATGTTTTGAAGCTTGAAAGCTTGAAAGAGTGACCTGGACATTCTTGAGTGATTTAAAAGAAGGTATTGTACAGGTTTTGAAATGGTATGCGGTTGAATAAATGACCAAAAGTTATTTTGTGAGTGAACGATGTGTTATGTTCTATTTTATTGCCCCTTTAAGGAAATCTGTAGGTGCGTGTGAAAGGGCGCGCTGACATGCGCAGTAAGAGTTCAGTAAAGTGGATTTCTTTTACACAATGCCTCTTCATTGACTTGCACAAATGATTAAGAGAATTTTAAATGTATTTTTATTTATTTTATTTTTTTATGAAATGGGTAAACTCTGGTCCACACTCCAATACAGTAGGTGGCGATAATGCACCTTAATGTTGGTGCTACCCGCCATAAAAATCGAAGAAGAATGCATCTTGTCCTGCCAAAACTGCAAAATGTAAATCCTGTGCAAAGACTGAAGTATGCAAATCTAAAGAAAAGACAGTCAATGAACTTGCTGTGCCAGAGGTAACTGTACTTAGTGTGCAACATAGTTCAGCAACACAGGCAAAGCTTACTGCACAAAACAATCAGAGCTGTGTTCTAGACCTATTCATTGATACAGGTTTGGCAGTGTCTATCCTTCCTGAGTGTGGACAAAGTTCTACAAATGCCCGCTAACTAAACCTAGACTGCAGTTTGTAACATATTCGAAAGAAAAACTTGCAGTCATTGGATGTCTGAAGGTGGATGTCTCTTATCAGAACACAACTGCGAGATCAGAGATGTACATTGTTGAATCAGGAACACCCATTCAAGTAATGGACCTAGTGACAATACTGAATCTGCAGATATCTGGTGGTCAGCTCTTGCCAGGAAACCAGCCTACTTGCACAATGCTCCAGTCTGCAGCGGAGGCAGTTGTTGAATCATCTACTGACTCGGTTGAACCGTCTACTGAATCCGGCCAGAGGTAAGACTGGTCCAACACAAACTCAGAAGATTACCGCTGTCTGTCCATGATGCAGTGTCGGCAAAGCTTCGCTACCTAGAACAACATGGAATCATCGAGAAAATGGACTCCTCTGAATGGGTATCTCCTATAGTAGTCACCCAAAAGAAAACAGGAGGTATACGGATGTGTGTAGACCTTCAGGAGCCTAACAAACCAGTCGTGGTAGACAGCTACCCACTTCTACTGACTGAAGATATATTAGCTGAACTGAGAGGTGCAGTGCTCTTCTCCACCCTAGATTTGAAACACACATACCATCAAGTTGAACTGCTCACAGATAGTCGTGACTTGACTGCTTTTGTGACACACGATGGCCTCTACAGATACAAGAGGGTACCGTATGGCCTTAGTTCGGCACCATCAGCCTTCCAGAAAATGATGTGCACCATTCTACAAGGGTTAAAAGGTGTACAGTGCTACCTTGATGATGTAATCACTTTCGGCTCCACACAACAGGAGCACGGTGAAAATCTGAAAGATGTCTTGCAGAAAATACACCAGTCTGGACTCAAATTGAATGCTGAGAAATGTCATCTTAAACAGACTAAACTGCGGTTTTACGGTACACGTTATCCCCAGAAGGTCTCCTCCCTGACAACACTCATATCACAGCAATCCTGAAGGCCCCAGCACCAAGTGATGCTCCCAGTCTGCGTTCTTTCCTGGGCCTCACCGCAAGGTAAAGTAAATTTGTGCCAAACTATGCAACAGTGGTTGAGCCACTCAGAGCACTTTTGCGCAAAGACAATGCATTCTCATGGCCCACCACTGCCCAAGCCAGTTTTGACAAAGTAAAGCACATGATTGTAAGCAGTTCTTCTTTAGCCCTGTTTGACCCCAGACTGCACACTATTCTTTCCACAGATGCCTCACACTACGGCTTGGGAGCAGTCCTCACACAAATAACAGAGCAGGGGACAGAACAGACTGTTGCATTTGCATCGCGAAGTCTGTCGGAAGCTGAGAGGAAATACTCTATTGTAGAAAAGAGAGAACCTGGCTGTGCGGCAGAAAGTTCATACTCCGCACAGACCTTCAAGCTCTCACAACCCTCGTGACCACAAAAGGTAATAACAGAGCTGGCCTCCGAGTGGCAAGATGGCCTGCCCGGTTGCTTGAATTTGATTATAATGTCCAGTACAGAAAAGGAACACTGAACCAGGTCGCTGATTGTCTCTCAAGACTACCACTCACTGATGCAGCTGAGAACAGTGACAATACAGTGGAGTCTGTGGCAGCAATATTGACTGACCTCAGTACAATTTCAAAGGATGACTTCAAAGCTGCATGCCGATCCTGCCCAGAACTCCCAGAACTTCGTACACAGCTGCAGACATGATGGTCTTCATGAATCTCAGAGCCTATTACCTGATCCGAGATGAACTTACTGTGATGGATGACTTGGTTATCAGAGGCACCCACCGCCTGATAGTTCTACAGGTGATGAGGAAAAAGATGATAGAACTTGCTCATGAAAGCCACTAAGGCATTGTTCGCACAAAACAGCGCCTTAGAGTGATGTACTGGTGGCCTAAAATGGACCTACAGTTACTCATACTGCTCCACTCACTCCTGTCCCTTTTCCAGATGCAGCATGGGAAAAGGTGAGCGATTGAGGTGAGTGGATTTTGTGGGATCTTTTGACTTGGCTCCACATGACTGCAGATATGCGATCACCCTGATAGACTACTACAGTAAGTGGCCGGAGGTTGCTTTCTGTTCCAAAGTGGATACAAATGCTCAATGCTCACCTCAATTTTCAGTCGAGAAGGAAACCCTTGTGAACTCGTGTCGGACAATGGAAGCCAGTTTGTGTCACATCAATTCTCAGAATTCCTACTGAAAAGGGGAATACGACACATCAAGTCCTCAGTGTGTTATCCTCGATCTAATGGCGAAGTGGAAAGATTTAACAGAGTGTTAAAAGATTGCTTACAAACAGCTACGCTTCAGGGACAGTCATGGAAGCCCTTCACTCTCCAGTTCCTTGCAGATTACAGGTACACTCCACATGCCATTAATGGAGTTTCCCCATCTAAATTACTTCATGGGAGACAAATGAGAACAAAGCTTCACATATTAAACCTGCCTGTCTGATGAGCGTGAAAATGACTTGCATGAAAAAGTGAAAATGAAACAAATCAAGATGAAGGAATATACAGATAAGCGCAGGAGTGTTTTGCAGACTAATTTCCAACTAGGCAGTAAAGTGAGAGTAAAGAAACAGTGAGCAAAGATACACCAAGCCACAGAAAGTGATTGAAAAGACGAGATGGTCCTCACTGCAGAACACAAGATCCAGGGGGCGTGGTTGGATATAGATCCAACTCCCACCCTACATATACCTAAACCTACCCGTCTCCACCCCCTGATCCCTAAACCCACCCATCCCCACCCCTAAACCTACTCATCTCCACCCCTAAACCTACCATCTCCACCCCCTAGATGTGGATCCAACCCCACCCCTGGATCTTTGTTCTGCAGTGAGGGGCTACTGGAAAAGACGGGACCGAATACTTACCTGCTGGAGAATGGCAGAAACTGGAATGCATCACGCCTTTCAGCAATTACAGACTCTGTTCCTGTGGAAAAATCAGATGAAGCACAGAAAGACTCTCCTCTATCCTCTGAGCGTGTGATTGCTGACAACACAGTTACAAGAACCTCTAGGCAAAGGAATCCTCCGTCATGGATGAAAGACTTTATCACTTAAGTTGATGGATAAGGCCAAAGAGGAATATGTTAGACGTTAACGTTAAGCTATTCACTCAGTTAATTGATAGATGCAGAATACAATGCCATATGTTAAACATCATTTATTCTTAAAAGAGGTTTTAGTCTGGTACATATTAATGCTACAGTGTTCAAAGGACTTGGAAAAAGAAAAAAACAGGGAAAATGCTATGTTCTGTTTTATTGCACTGACCCCTTTAAGGAAATCTGTACAGGTGCGTGTGAAAGGGCGCGCTGACATGCGCGGTAAGAGTTCAGCAAAGTGGATTTCGTGTTACACAATGCCTCTTCATTGACTTGCACAAACATTACAACACATTGTCTTTAAAATTCTGCTGCTGTCTTGGGAGAAGGTTATTAAAAGGGATTTTTATTCTGTGAAAACTGTGAAATTTGCATTAATATTCTGTGTAAGTTCCGTTGTCTTTATCCGCAGCCGCCTTTTATGTCAAGACAGGCTATGCTCTTAAGTGCTATCTGGGTTTCCCATATGATTTAGCAGGAGTTCCCTGAATAACATTGCATTCGTGTCTAAATAATAAAATATGGCGTGATATGATTGCATTGGGCACTGTGTACCCAGAACCAATTTACCAATTTACTTAGGAGAGGCTGTACACAACTTTAATGGGCTTGTGTCATAATCTCTGTAGGGCTTTTCCCTTAAATGCCTGTCATTCCTGATTCAACATTTTTTACTAAAAGACTGTTGTCTCAGGCACACAGAGGCTCAAGTAAACGGAAATTACTTTTATATAGTTTACAGACAGACGCTTTGAGCAGTAAAGACAGATGCACTGAGCCTAATTCTCTATTGAGTTTCTGTAATTGTTTCTTGTTTCCTCTTGCTTCATGCTAACATTAGCTATTTCCAGTTTCTATTTGAGCTCAATTTTGCATCTACTTCTGAAATATATCGCTCTCACTTGAGTTGTTCGGTGCATTGGCTGAAAAAATCACTTTATTGCAAAATTACTTTCTTTCCATCTAAGATGAGAGCAAGCTCAGCAGCAGATGTGCTGGAACTCTTCTGAGTTTGAGTGCAGAACTTTGAAGGAAATGAGGAAATTTACCTGCCAAAAATAGTTCTTACCATATATAAAACTGTAATTAATATTTATTTTTAAATATGTTTACATATTTTTTTAGATTATTATATTTTAAATATATAAATATATTTATATTTATATTTTATAACATTTTTCTTTCTGACAATGAAATTAATATATATATATATATATATATATATATATATAAATTATTCATATTTTATTATTTATATTAATATATTATGTCTATAAAATGAATTATAAATATATTTTTCATAAGACAAAACATTTAAAAATATATTTATATATTTAAATCTAATATTTAATGTAATTAAATAGATAAAATAGATACATCCATTTGTGTCTTCATTTAGAAAAAAGAAGTGATAATACAGAATAAGTATATTGTCAGACTTGTGTCCTGTCTTGTGTTTTGTTTTGCTCCCCATGTGCCTTCCTTGCCCTAGTTTCCTTATTTGGGTTTTCCTTCGTCTCCTGCACAGTATGCGATCGTGACAGAATACCGGACAAAAACAGAAAGTAAGCGGCACCCCTTCTCCCCGTGTTTGTTTTCCCGTTTTTTTTTAAGTCTTTTTTGTTTGCCTTGTTTATCCCCGTGGCTATGGAAGTCGCCGCTCAGTTCATTGCCCTAGCTTGCCTGGATCTCCCGTTCATGTAGTATGCGCGGGAGTTCTACGGGCTCGCCGCAGTGACTGCATTCGATGACGCCACCATCAACTCGCTGTTCTGGCACGGGGCCAACTACCATCGCCCCGTGGACCTCCCAGACTCCACAGGACTAAGCTGGAGGGAAGGGATCCTCCGGTGTCTGGAGAGTGTCCTGCCCCGAGCCAGAACCAGCCCGCCGTCAAGCCCGTCAGCTGTTCTCCAGTCAAGCCTGTCAGCCGTTCCCCAGTCAAGCCCGCCAGCCGCCACAACGTCAAGCCCACCGGCAGTCCAGTTCACCCCCAACCGACAGAGGAGGATGACGAGGAAAAGACTGTTAGCAGCCCTCATCCTCGCCTCTGAATCGGCTCTAGCCCCAGAGCTCGCTGCCGTGTCGGCTCCAGCCCCAGAAGTTCGTTCCACTATCAGCTCCAGCCCCTGACCAGAGTCCAGTGCAGGCTCCAGCCCCTGACCAGAGTCAAGCAAGAGCTGCAGATTTCCCATTAAGCCCAAGGAGGGCTCCTGTTCCCCAGTTAAGGTTCCATCCATAGAGGCCAGGGCGGGGGCTGGGGCTGCGGCCTCAGAGGCAGATTCTGACCCGCCGTGGCCTCCCAAGTCCCCGGATCCGCCATGGCCGCCCGAGCTCACTGCTCCGCCATGGGTCCCGGAATGGGTGCCACCCTGGAGGCCTTGTGTCCTGGATCCCTGTCCCTTGAGGCCTCCAGAGCGCCCACCCCTGAGTTATGTCAGACTTGTGTCCTGTCTAGGGCTGGGCGATATATCTAACGTGATATTCATGCGCATCTAGTCAGTAAAGCCGGAACTGGCTTTACTGATGAGATGCGCATGAATATCATGTTCGATATATCGCCTAGTCCTGTCTTGTTTTGTTTTGCTCCCCATGTGCCTTCCTTGCCCTAGTTTCTCCCTCTATGTCCTTATTTGGGTTTTCCTGTTCCTGTCCTTGTTTAATGTGATTATTAGTTCATTAGTCTTCAGTTGTGTTTAATTAATTACCTAGGTTAGCCCAGTGTTCTTAAGCCCTGTGTTTCCTTGTTTCCATTTTTATTGTATTGTTTGTCCCTCTGCTCCCTACGTGTGTGTTCCTGCCTGTTTGAATTCCCTGCATCTCCGTGTTCCTTCTTCTCCTGCACAGTAGGCGATCGTGACATATTGTGTATAAACTAGCAATAATCATCTTATAATTCTCACTTTTCAGTTTAAAAATCATAATATTGATGGTCCTATTAAATGTACTGGCCAACTGGCAGGTAGCTCTGCTTCATTTCTTTCCCAAAGCCAAATTTTAGACTCAATTATTAAGTGTTAATTTTGGACCCTGAGCTTAGATATAAAGTTGGCTTATAATTAACAGAATCTTCTGTATCCCCCTTTTATAATTTCTCCGCATAATCATAATTACTTCCCCTCCTTGTCATTGGGTTTGCATTTCTTGTTGTGGTGGTTGCCATTGAGTTCAAACTTGATTAAACTAACAGATCAGTTCGGTGCTTTACGAACTTTGTTGAGATGCAAAATTAATTCCACCAGTGCAAACAAGATCAATCCTGCCCCTTCCACTTTAAGCAAGACAAATATCCTCAAGATGACTTTTATAATAAATGTGCTCTAATGTAGAAATATGATGGCATAAGCAGTTCTATTAGAGTGCTGCCTCTGCCTCAGCATTATCATTATAGTAATGAATTACAGCAAAGTGGTATTTGAGCATGTGCAACAGGGACAGGGACTGATTCATTGTATTGAAGTCATCATAAATGTGCTTCAGTAGTATCAGAGCTGCCAAATTATCATCTGACTTATTGATTTGTTTATCCAATTATGTGTGTTTTGTGTGGTATCGTCTCGTTATTCCCCGGTGGCATTTATATTGGACGCATGTTTGCTTGTGGGGACTTAACGCTCTACGTCTCCCATGATAATTGAAAACAACAGTCAGAGTTATCCAGCGTTGTGCCAGCTCATGCATTAGAAGACGTTCCCACTCCCACCCATACAAACCCTCTGTAAGGATACAATATACTTTAATCAAGTCAGTTTTGTGACATGTAATTCAAGAGTCCTGCTTTGGGATGGGTTGTGTCTCAAACCTGGCGAGTTACCTGCCTAGACAGCATTTTAGGCATCATTGGCACTGTCTAGGAAGGTTTTCAGGCTTTCAGGCCTCAAAAAGTGATGTAAAAAGCAACAACAACAACAAAAAAAGTACAAAAATCCATGTTATATTTCAGGTCTTCTGATGTCACACAGTAGCTTTGTGTGAGGAAGTTCAAAGCTATTCATTGATAATTTTCCCCTCCAGTGAGCTGTTAACTCCTACTGAATCAGTGAATTGAATCAGAGAATTAGATCTAACTTTAGGTGGGTAATGATTGATTTTTTGATCTGTTTCTCATATTGTATGGCTTCAGAAGGCTTGGAATGTTGAGATGTTAATATATATATATATATATATATATATATAGACTCATTCACAATTAATAGGAGTGTATTTTAATGAAATATTCAATATTATTTGTTTGTATGTACATGTTGAAATATTTTTATTAATATAATATAATATATTTTTCTTGATTAAATATTTTTACTTTAATTTCTTATTTATTGTCAGAATATCCATGTGTTCTGATGATACAGACTTTTATGATGATTCGCTTTCATTTTCTTTTAATTTTTGTTTTTGTTTAAGACATTTTCAGTTTTTGCTCCCAAAAATACAATCAAACAATAATTGACAGGCCCCCTACAGTACCATCCTAGACCCCCTAAGGGTCAGAAACCCCCTGTTGAACTGATTCTTTGTTCTTCTCTTCCTCTTTATATCTCGTTACCCCCAAATGCTCCCAGTTTGGTTTGAAAATTTACCACCTCAGGGTTCACACTCCAAAATAGCTAATTATCCCCAAGACATTGTTTCTCTCATTCTGTCTCTCACTTTTTTTAATTCTGTCTCTCTTGTTCTCCTCTCTTTGTTCCCAGTGGCACCTGGGTTCACACTCCGAATGGCACCTCCGTTGGCAGCAGCAGTGTGTTGGTACCGCGTGTCAAAGTGGAGCGACATTGAGGTCAGCCAGGTCAGTGTCGCTCCCCACTGCCGCTCCAGGGAGAGTCGGCCCATCGGCCCGGTTGCCTGCCAGTCTGTAGCTGTGCCAGGCCCGCAGAGGTCAGAGAACTGTCTCGCAACGGGGGTGGAAACTGGATTGAGCCGGATGTGACTGCTGAATAAAACAGCTGCACAGGGCGCATGTTATCTAGTCATGCACAAACGCATAGGCAAAACCACACGGAATTTGTGCTGCAGAACTCGGCTGATTTCAGCAGAATTACAAAACTTGTCACTCACAAGTTTTTGTTTATTAAATATTTGGGCTGATCTGAATATGCTTTCATATAGCAAGAAGAATGTAGTACTTTTAAACATTTGACCAATTTAATGGTGCACTCAGTATTTTTTTTGCCCTCAAATTAACAATATGTCTAAAATATTGTGCGGTGAGATGAAGACTCTAGTTATATTATTTTCCCTTGATGAGGCAGTTGCTATGTTTGTCAGGGTTCGGCCCTGACACTCTGTTTGTCTTGTGTTTGTTCTTGTGTTTGTTGTCTTGTCTTGGCACATGGCTTTGTTTTCATCAACCATGTGCTTCTCTAGCCCCTCCTCCTTGTTTCATCTTTACCACACCCTCTTGTTAGCCCTTGTTGAGTGCTTGTTAGTGTAATTGCTTTCACCTGTTCCTCGTGTGCTTTTCTCCCTATTTATAGGGCCCCTTGCCCTATTGTCTTTGCTAATTTGTTGTCATTCTCAGCCTTTCTGTCACTGTCTTTGCTCTGCTTGTGGATGTGGCTGAGGCTGAGTATGTGTTTCTGTCTCCCTGCCTGCCTGCCTGCCTGCCTGCCTGCCTGCCTGCCTGCCTGCCTGGTTGGTCGGTCTTGTGTCTTTGTCTAGTCTTTTGTAGTTCCATGTTCTTGTCTTGCTCCTTGCATTTTTGTTTGTTTTTGCCTTTTGCTTTTATTTTAATAATTATTCAGTTCTTGTCCTGATCTTTTGTTTTGCACTTGTTTACTATTCTTTAAGTTAGTTGTGTTGGTTAAATTGGTAATTATTTCTTATTTATTGTTACACTTCTTTTTATTAGTTCTTGTTTTATTTATCCCCCTGCCTGCTTTGGAGTAATTTGTGTTCCTGTGGAGCCTTGTCCTGTCTTGTCTCTTTGTGTTAGAGGTCCTGTCCTGACCTGTTCCTGTGAGTCCTGCCACTGGTTCTCCATGCCTGGCACTTGGTCTGCTTCGGAGTCGGCAGTCAACAAGTATCTGAGCTCGGCTCTATGGTGCCTTGTTTGATCCTCTCTCTCTCTCTCTCTCCTGGTCTTGCCGCTCCTTTTGCTGCTATTGTAATCTGCCAGTTGCTGTCCGAGGCTGTTCCAGTGGTCTTCCCCAGCTGTTTCATTGTTTACTGTGTTCTTGATGTTGTATTACATGTACACCTCACTACCCTCTTGTATCAGTCTGTTGTCAAGAAACCTTTGTCGTTCATTCTACAATTGGGTCCTCCTTTCAGATCCCTGACAATGTTGGTATAACATGATCAGCCAATTGGTACTTGCTTTCTCTCCATAAAGCCAGTGTATATATAGTTTTTGCTCAGTAACTAAAATTATATACATGTAAGATTTCTTTGCTAACACTTTACTTAAAGCCTTTATGTATAATGCATTATAAAAGTAGTTTTAATGCATTAATTAGGCCCTGTAATGCACCTTATAATGCATTGCACAATCTCAAAAATAATTGTAACCACAGTTAATAAATTATAACACGGTTACACTTTATTTTAAGGTATCTGTGTTACAGTGTAATTATACATTGAAGTACTGAATAATATTAATTAACTTCATGTACTTACTGAATGGTTAGGACTAGGGTTTGGCTTAGGGTTACTTGCATATAATTATGCATAATTAATTGTTACTATAATAGTAAGTACATGTAACGTGTAACAAGAACATCTTAAAAATAAAGTGTTACCTACACTTATCAATTTATTGTTACACTGCATTTTAAATTCAGTTATAATTATTTCCAACAAGAGATAATTTATCACAACGCACATTATGAATAATTATAATGCATTATACCCTTTAATAACCTTTTATAATACATCAGACAAAGGCTTTAATGTTACTGACTTTTTTTTATGTTGAAACTCTCATGCTTGCCAAGACTTTTTTTCAGGATTCTTTGAATAGAAAAGTTCAAAAGAACATGATTTATTTGACGTAGATATCTGTTATATAAATGTCTTTACTGTCATTTTTTGATCCATATAATGCATCTTTGCTGAATAAAAGTATTAATTTCTTTAAAAAATAATAAAAATGTATAAAATATTACAATATTTTTCTCGATTTTGATTTTGTTTTCTTAAATTCATTTAATTTTAATTTAACCAGAACAGCCATGTATGCAGTATGGTACTAATACACTGGAAAAAAAAAAACAATTGGTGTAGAAGCAAGTTTCACTCTACAATTTCACAAATAATTAATTAAAATGTCAAGTAACACAGAATTAAATTAAATTTTGATGTAGAAGCCTGAAATAGTTTTTTCATGTTAAATACACTCCGATATTTAATTTGAATTGTTTTTACTAAAGAAAAAATGTAAAAACATGAAGTAGTAATAACATTTACTTCCAGGGGCCAATGAGACCATGACAACTTTGAACACAAAAAGTCTAAATGAAAAAGAAAAAGACAATACTAAGTGCACTTGAACTAGTGCCTCATTATTTTAGCCTACACTGTGCTGTTCAACTAGCCGTTCTAATTGTCAAAGACAGGAGGAAGTATAACGACCCTTGGGACTTTCTTATGATTACCTGAATTGTAGAAAAGCTCTCAAAGCCCATTTCCCCACATCACTGAAAATGAACGTTAAAAAGGTCTTTAATAGACTCCAAGACCTTGGATATTTTACAAAGCAGCTTACGTTAGAACAGCGCAGGCTGGCCATGTCCTTGTTTGGGTGTGAAGAGATAGTAAAGATGAGTGAGTGTGTGTATATGTTGCAGTCAAGCAGAGAACTAAGATGACAGGCACTCTCACAATCCATTGTAATTTATTTTAATTGCGTGAGCTCCTCCACAGAGGTGGTCTGAGGTAATAAAAGATGCGGTGATCGATAATTTCCATTTTTGAAGTTAATTTTTTACAATCTTTCCCTCTCAATGGGCGCGCCCCCTCGCTGGCATGTGGCAGATGAACGTAAATATGTGTCAGAAAGACATATCGCTAATCAAGCGGAGCCGCGTGTTATATTTAGGCGCCGAGTGTGTCTGTTCGGGGCCCCCTGTGGGCCCTTGGGGACCCGCTGATGCTGACAGATTCAGAAATATGAGACTGCATCATGTCTGCGTCTCAGCAGGCGAAGGAATCAGGGCGGACAGGTCTGCTCTGCTGCTCCGCTCCACTGGAATCATAAATAATGTGACTCCACGCTGTGACTTCCACCTTCGCTCTCATCACACATTTTTTTTCTCTCATATTTACATAGAGTATTAGTGAGACTTTCTTTTTAATGAGAAAGATAATGCTGGGTTGAATTATTAATGCATTCATGGGGTAAGGATGCGGAGCACATCTCGTATAGGTCGAAATCTGCATTGCTAGTAGCCAAGCGTTTGACTTTCGGTCATCGGTTCAGGTTACTGTGGCCAAGCCCCGCCTATTTAAATTGATTGACATGTAAAGCAACAATCATAGTTTGTTTTAAGTTGTGTGAAGCCAACCAGTCAAATTTAGCCTAGCGATTTCAGCCTTCTCTTGCCTTTTTCATACACAATATGCGTGCGGTCAAATTTGTGGGCGGTCTGTGGGTGTATCATGTGAGGCTGAGACTACAGCATTCCAAACGAGGTCTAATTTCTCTGTGCTGCGCTGCCTGACAGCATCCTCTGTCTCAGAATGGATGGATATGTAACACCCCGCCCCTTTTTCTACTTTAGGCCAGTCTCTCTCTCTAATGATCACCTGCTTGCTAAATAGTCTTTTAGCATTTTAATCAGATCATTCAGTTTCAACCAGTATTTGACATTCACCAAAAGCACAGCATTTCCAAATCTGTGAGTTGAATAAATAACTCGGCAATAGAATAAAATAGAAGATTCTTCGAATATTGATATATTTCTTTCAGTAGGATTGCATGGCTGGAAGTGCATACAAAATGAGTGGTGTCTTTAGGCACTTTCTGGCCACATTGATGGTTTGGTTTGTATGGTGGCTCTGACTCTCTCTTTAAAGGAGTTAAATAGACAATTTGTCCCTCAAAACAAGCAAAAAGCATGTTTACAGGAATGCACTTACAATATAAATTACATTTATACATTTATCCAGTTTATTCAAAGTATATGTTTTATCAGTTGCATTCCCTGGAAATTGCATTGCCAGCAACATACTTTCTTGTACTTTTTTTTTAACCTACAAACAATTTATACTCACAACTTTATTATCATTCACAAAAACATTAATATTAATTTTAATACTAATTTTAATAATATATTGTATAATAGTAATACTAATTATTATTATGTTATTATTATTATTATTTATTCTTTGTGACATTGGAGTCAAAATCCTCTTTCTGTAGGTCAGAATTTTTAATGGTTGACTGGACATAATTCTTATGTTCCTGCATATTTTAAGTTTGAAATATTTTGTGTGTGTGCGCGCATGCAAGATCCATTATCTCTCTGCAGCTGGTATGTCAGCTGTTCTAATTGGAGACACATTTTCACCAGGCAACACTGAAGCTGCCATGCATTGTCTTAATTAACCAAAACTCAGCTGACTGCACTGGGCAAACTAGGATACACACACACACACTCTGCTTAGTATGCTAAAATGTAAATCTTTCAACACACACACAAAGAGATACACTTTCACTTTTTCACTAGGCTTACGTCTCAACCATGTGCACTACATAGCAAAATCAACTGCTTTTAATCACTGTTCATTACAAATGGAACTGCTAGAGGGGCCTAGACGGTTCTTCATGGAATCTGTGAGAATGAAATGAGAATTAGAGCGAGAGAGAGAAGGAAAGAAATATATTATATCAACAAAGACTTAATCCTGTATGTGCACACCTTCAAATCCATTTGCTTAAATAATATTAGCTCCATTTGTCTGTAATTGTGCTAAGAGGTTAATTGCAAGTGCATTTCTTGCTCTCTTTTTCCCATTTACTCAAAATCATTTGTGAACGTTTGCACACACACTGGGAAGCATTTTCTGCAATGTACAGCAGTGGTGCCATGGATTAGGAAGGCTAATGGGGAAGTTGAGAATTTCTTGGCAGTGTTTGGTCCCCACACACCCATGAGCAACGCAACCCAGCATGCACCTGTGATAATGGGCGCTGAAAGCTTGGTAAATAAATGAATAGGGCCAAAGGAGGCGTCCCCTCCAGACCAGGGCATCAGCACAAACTGCTTTCAGCAAATTAAATGTTTTTTGAAAGTGGCCATTACATTAATTTTCAATAATTTAGAAGTCGAGAAGTCAGTTATTCAGCTCATACCATGGTTGTCACATTGG